>NC_053451.1:90943598-91175358 GCF_015227805.2 Hirundo rustica
GCAGTGCTATTGATTTATTCCCCCAGGATTCTTTCTGTCTACCTCAGTACTGCTGCTGAGCATCCAAGCCTTTGAGTCCTGTGCAGCACAAGCTACCCACTTCTTCATTCCACATACATAAAAAATGCCCTACAGTGGTATTCAAAGGTTTTTGTTGTTATGAGTTCGAGTGTTTCCTTGCATGGGGCTTCCCAAGGCTCCTCAGAGCCTGCTGTTCACTTAACCTGTTCACCAGGGAAGAACGGACACTACCACAAATGGAACTGTCAGAGCTGCCCCTGTGCAGGGCAGTCTTCCAGCTGCCTTCCTCTTCCCTAAGCTGCAGCAAAAATGGACCAGTAATAACATGGCATGCCAGGATCTGAGGCAAGCAAAGACAAATATAGATAATTTCCCTGCTTCTACTATGCACAGTGTAGGCTGTTTTAGCATAGGACTCCATGAACCCAGCCTTAGGGAGTGTGGCCTGTCTTGTTTGCATGATGCAGATAACTCTTCAGTATCTAGAATTTGTTCCACTCCAAGCCTTAAACCCCTCTTGACTCCTTCTGCTCCCCAAAGTGTTGTGGGTTGTACATACGGCAGTGACGGACTGGGGGCTCTGAGGATACAAGACAGGGTGCTAACACTGTCACCCCTCAGTATGTCCAAGTCTTACAGGCAGCAGACAAGCAAGTCTGCTTACCTTTTAATATATTATTGAGCTAAAAAAAGTATTTATACTAAAGATTCCTTTTCTTCCACTCCCCAAAACAGCCTTGGAAAGCACATAATCTATCTGGGGGTTCATGGCTTACCCTGAGGACAGGGTAGAATATTAGGAGGAAAGACATGGAGATAGGTCCACAAACCCTGGGACAGAGATGCTTGAGGGTATGACAACTGCAGTATGGAAATCACTCTGACACACTAGGTCAAAGTGAACAAGTGTAAGATTTACATTGATTTGCCTGTGGAGTCTCTGCAGTCACTAAAGCTGTATCTACCCTTGTTCAAAAGCCCTGGTCCTGGACAACCAGAAGTCAGACCTTTCATCATAGCCTCTAGAGATGTTTCATGGCAACCAGGAAGATCCTTCTAATTCTAAATATATCCTTCAACAGGTCTATACTATAGCTGAAGCCTACACTTAAGGCAGATCAAAGTTTCACTGTGTGGCATAGTAGCTGGCATCTGATTTTAAAAGCCCAAGCATACTCTTTAAAAAAGCAATGAAGTGAAACCAACTGGCACTATAATTTAAATAGAAATGGTGTTTAGTTGCCTTGTCCTGTATCACTTCTAAAAATAGATGCTGCATACGCTCTCAGTATTTGCATACATATATGCATACATATAGTGGCTGTCAATCACTTGGTAAAAAGTGCACAGGTTGAAATGGAAGTGTTTACAGCTTAGGAAATGGAGAAATAATATAACTCAAGCAATCTGAAGATAAGTCTGTCTCAAAGATCATATGATCCTTAACTTTGTAAGCAAGCAATTCATTTTCCTCACAGAATATCTGCCCCTTTCAGGGCCTTGAGCAGTCCTGGGTGGTGATGGTCAGCACTGTGCGGTGGGAGAATCAGCTGGCTGTAGGACACATCTCATACAACAGCTTCAACCCCAAATGAAAAATTGTAGCTCTGATAGTTGTGATTCCTGCTATCTAATGACCAGATAGTCTTAAATCTTACAACTTTTAAGAATATTGAGAATTTTTCCATAAGCCATGGCACTGCTCATCTTTCTGATAAAAAAATAAAGCCCTTTCTTTCAGGATTTGTGGTTCTTGCACTGACTTCCCCTGCTGGGCAGGGCTGAGTAGATACTGTGTTAGTTCTTAGTATTGTCGTAGTAGATACTATTGTTTAGCTCTTCTTTCTATTCTGCCACAGGTCTCATTTTAGATGTCTTCAAGTCTTTTGTGACAAGCCACCTTACAATCAGAACTAATGCTCACAGACAGAAGCCATGACAAAGAGCAGTTAAGGATTCCAACATCTAATAACAAAAAGAGGAAAAGAAAATACATGTGAGAACCATTCAAGTTGCTTTACCATTCTTCCTTAGAGCTCCTGCCCTGCCACATCTGTTGCTTAATTTTTCCCACAAGAAATAAACTGGAGCACAACCAGTAAATTTTAAAGGAAGACGTTTATAGTTCTGTCATATCTCCAACAGTCATTTTGAAGTCTGACATAAGAAGACCAGCTGCAAAGGATATGTTTACAAACATGAATTATTTGAATGATTGATGACCACATGCCAAACCATAACTGCTGAGTAATTAACTATCCAGAGTGCCTTGTGAATCATAAAAGCCATTCATCTTTATGTTTAGTTAAGCCCTCTTGCAGGACATTATCAAAATTGTATAAATCAAGTAAGAAAGAAAACAAATAAGTTTCAAAGCAATCTTAAGAAATAAGACAACTGAAACCCCCGCTACCCAAAACAACAAAGCAAACACATATAACTATTTAATCAAATCCAAGTTACTCTTTCATGTATTAATCCATTCCTAAATTATCTGTTGTCATATCTAGTCATGCATGTGATTTACTGCTTCTGACACCCCTCAGCACATGTAATTCCTCTTTCAATCAATGAGATTTTGTCATGCAGGTGTAGGAAAGCTTTCCTCTTTATTACATAGAAATGTTTGATAGCAGAAGGACTGTGTGCACAAGATCTAAGCCTTGAAATGAGGAAAATTTGGTTTCCAGCTCAAGACTTCTTATTTAACATTTTGTGCAAAGGTCTGCAAGTTAACGGCTACCTTTACGTCAAAGCTGCTATTAAAACTTTCCCATGTCCCACGTCTCTTGTGAGGGTAAAGTCACTAGTAACCGCTAGGTTGCAAGCCTAAAGGTAGTGAGGGTGATCTAAGTACACACTATATTTCATACACAAAAACAGGTCAAAACCCCTGTCTTGGGCATTTCAATGGGGTTGAAATTGCCTTGCAAAAATCAGGCCAGTTTCAGTGGAAGATTTCACCAATGTAATTGGCAGCAGTTTTCTACGGAGAGGAACTGCTGGTGGGATTGGGTAGTGGGGGCAACGGGACATTAAACACACTCTGTCAGCTGCAGACTGCAAACTGTGCAGTAGCACTCCCACTGAGAGCTAATGGATGATGAAGAGACACAGCCAAAACGTCTCTGCAATGCTCATGAGCGCCGGCTGTGCTCAGGGAGAGATTTCTTCCTGGAAATCCAAAATCCTGAACCCTCCTCCCTTGGAGCAGAGCAAGAAGGAAGAGCAGCGGAGGAAACTGCTTTGGATGAAAACCACATGTAGAGTATGTGTGAAGGGGACATGAACAAGGGCGGTATGTTTTTTACTTTATTGAAGTGGCCCCTGGGAAACTTCTCTTTGGATGGTTTATGAATGTAATATTTGATCCACCATGTGCTCAGCCATTTTATCTCTAAGGTCTCTCTGCTGCAAAATATAACCCTGAACAGAGTGGTGTGCTCTTGCAAGGCTTCACTGACTCAATGGGATTCTCACCAGTGCACAGGCTGCATTCACCCTAAAATAAAACTCCAAAGGAGTTAGTGACTTGTGCACGCAAGACTTTGCATGCTGCATGTTAACTCTATCTGTAGGTGGTGTTAAACTTAGAGTGTGGTCTGTCATTTGGAATGCCAGTGCACTAAATAGAGATTGTCAGGAAGATATTGTCTAGGAATATAAATGCCATGTGTTGAGTGCAGTTTTTATTTAAAGCTAGGAGGAAAAAATGTTTGGTTATTGTGCTGGTTTTCATTTGCTTGTGCTATTTCAAAAATGTGGCATTTCATGTATTGCACTCCAGCAAGTTTGGAGCAATTTGGTAGGAATCCTGGAAGCCCTCTTATCACAGTAGACCACAGCACATTCAGAAAATCTGTCTATCATTTGAGTGTTACTATAGCAACAACCTAGTTCCAGCTGGAAAATACTGGTCCACTTCTGCCTGCATACTCTGCTCTACAGGCTAGCTTTCTCCCATGGAGCAGCAGCAAAACATATTTTAGAATTTGAGGCATAAGATAACACTTGGGAAAGGAAACTCCCTGGAAAGGACACTACCCTACAATCCTGGCATGCACTAGTAGGCAACTTACCTACTTCCAGATGAATAAAGTAGTGTATCTAAAACAGATTCCTGATAATTATTTCCAGTTTTGTTGCTGAACTCATCTACATTAGTAAAAGCAGTTTCACAGCTTTTTAACCAATTAAACATTTTTCTTAGTATTGCTATAAATCAAGACACTCTTTAACCACTGGTTATCATCAGTTCTTCTCCAGCTACTGGAAGAAGTGTACACTAACCCACTAGATACAGTGATTACAAATGATCTCTAGATGGTTCCATGGCAGGCCAAACTGATGGTGAATTTAAATCCAAATGTTTATCTTCCTAGTCACAAGCAAGGAATTGTTTCAAAATGTATCTGAGGTTTCCCAGGAGGGAAGAGGTGGGATCCCCTGTTTGGACTCAAAAAGGAGCTCTCCTGTGCTGTTCCGAAAGTCAGGTCACCACTGGTGTTGGTGACCCAGAGTGCTTCAGCAGCATGGGATGTTTCTTTAGGGCAATATGTTTTGCCTACTCCAGCTGCCACAATTGTCCAGACAGTGTGCTGGTAACATGCCTGCTTTCTGGCATAAAGTTTATTTTCGTCCATCAGCAGCAAAGTTTCTGCAGAAATGGTTCCCTGATGGACACACCATAGCTTGTAGGTTCTGTTGACACTGGCCCCAGGACAGCCCACTGTGTCCTTAGTGCTGTTGTTGAAGCTCATAATGAGGTTCATAAAGGATAATAATGAGACCTTTGTTAACCTTTTTCTTTCCCTGTCTTCTGATAAAACAGTTTCTAATTCCTTTCCTGCAGACCAAGCCCACAGGTTTGTGTCTACCTTGCTGAGGATAAGAGAAAAAAGGAAGTACTTTAAAGGCAACAGGTTGCTGTAAACACAGTTGATCAGCTCATTAATGCGAGATCTGAACTTCAATGTACAACTATATCAATGCAAAAAGCAAGAAGGAGAAAAAAATCTCACAAATTGATCAAGTTAGGTGCCAAGCTATTTGTGGGGCTTGGAGTTTCTTAACCCATTTTATTCTGATGTTCTCAAAGGAGGATTTCAGTAGGATTCACTCTGAGTGAATTCCAATAGGATTTATTGCCTGTTTACCTGTATGAGTGGGAAGAATGTAAGGAAATGTCTTTAGTTTTGAGAACTAGGTAGGTAGAATCTTTTTGAGGATCATCTTTGTATATCTCATAGATCACTGGTATTATGCACTCCAAGGCAGAGAAATTATGCTCAACTCTTCTGTTACATTTATTCTTTTAATCTGGCCCCCTGAACCCAAGAGAGACATCATTTTCTATTATGTCTATGTCTCTGCCAACTTCTTAAAAGTTTTAATCTTATTTTATCCAATTTGCAATTTTAACACTGAAGTTTTTATTCTGCCTCCCTCAGTTCAGGCTGGTAGAGTGTTGAGCGTCTAACAATTGAACTGCCTCATCACGATAATGATGCAGAGATAGTTGCTTAACAAATTTCATCTTCAAATGATGCAGTAAAGAATAGAGGGAGTGTTAATGCAATTGGTTTTTCATCTTCCATTCGAATGGAGGAGGTTTCACTTGTCCCCCCTTTGAGCCTTATTCCTCTTTGGAGATATCTCTCCTGCACCTAGCCCAGTGCAGCTTTAATGGAGCAGGAGCATTGTGGGGGCAGGGAAACAAGAGGCTACAATAGGATGACCTTGCATGGAAGAGTTTTACCAGGGAAGCTGGTCAAAATATCTGGAACAAAAACTGTGTGTGCAGAATCCCGTTCTCTTCACTTAAAGCTCCTAATATTTAGGATGGAAAAAACCTGAAGTCTCAATGTTTTTATCAGAACATCATTCTGCGTTCAGCTCAGATGGTGCATCTATTTTGTGCTTGGAATTCTTGAACTGTTATAGACTATAACATCTTTTATCTTTCTAGTTCCCTCATGCTCTTCACCCATAGCAAAATTATTAGGGTCATTTATGAAGTTAATACAATGTATAACAGACTTAACATCTTAGTAATTTTTCCTCTTTCCTATGTTATTTACCCACCTACGCATGTGGTCTTTAGAGATGGGTAAGCTTCCTTGAAAGGGAAGGCTGGGAAATGCACCTTCTAGTAATGGTGCAAGGTACTATTTAATTTGGTTTTTAATGTGATTTTCAAGGCAGCGTGGCCAAGAACTTATGTTTCTGGTTGAAAGAAACTGCCATTCTTTAACATCTGTTAGGAGCTTTTCTAAATTAATTTAAGCAATCACATTGTTATGAACATCTCCTATTGAAGGCTCGTTGTCCCACCGTGGGGATGGGGTTTATTCTCCTAACATGCTGTTTTGCCATCCACTCATTCCTTTCTGAGCCTGGCTGGCCTGAGAATCCAACCTGCCTCTTGCACATTAAATTGTGAAGCTCTAACCATAGCCCAAGGGAACAGTGCTGAACAACATGATTTTTTAATGAGCACACTCTGTGTGGGTTGCTCTTGTTTAACATAAAGGAAAAACATAATCCCTGCTCTAAGCCATTTGCAGTCTAAGGGCTGGGTTGTGGCTCTAAGCAACATCCAGCAGTGGGGGGAAGGTACAGAGGGAGCTACTCCTGAAGGCATTTTTACCAAGTCTGTGGGAGCTCAAAGAGTAGAAACTCCTGCTACTCTCATGTATAAACATGGGGAACATGACTGACACAAATTGGTAGCTCAGCTCTCACTCAGGGGGAGGTATGAAGCTTCTCTCCATATCTGAATGCCAGGAATGATGCAGAGAGAAGGGTCCTTGTCTCCACCCCATTTTTTCACTTGTGCAGAATTACAGCAAAAGTACATGCAGGAATGCTATAGCAGGTTGCAGCAGAGCAGACACATTGTTCTCCACAGCATTTTGCCCCAAGCACTGATGAGGCTTCCAAAGCAATCTCCTTCCTGGGCAAACAGGTTGCATTTGTCTAAACAGGAAGAGCAAATAGACTTGGGTTCAGCCAAAAAACTGAAGGTAGGCCAAGAAAGGTACTTTAGAGCCATGTCTGGTTATGCAGATTGAGAGACAGCATCATGAACCACGTCATGTGTTTGCTCAGCATATGATTCAGAGATGGTTTTCTCTTTGTCACATGCTTTTGGAGAGAGCAACTCACAAAGGACCTTGATCTGAAACATTTCATAGAAATCATTTTACTTGAATCAGTACTGTTTCAGTCCTTCAGAGGAAAAAGAATTTGCCCAGCCAAGGAAGGAAAGCTCTTATTGTTACACATAAAGAGCATCTGTTCCTAAACAGCCAGCTGTGTCTTCACAATTTTTTTTTTTTTTATGCAGGATATAAAATCAGGAAAAAATATTTTGAGCCATCAGACTGTCAAACAAACCTTCCAGGTAAGAACTGATACTATAGATTCAGAGATTTTATTTTTTTCTTGACATCAGAGAGGTGTTTTGCAAAGAGAGAGGTGATCAGAAGTAGGGTGTTACGATATTAGTTGGGGAAAGCATCTCAAAACATGGAAATCTGCCAGGTGCTATGAATAGCTATCTAGGGAATGAGAGCACAAAGAAAGAAATAGAGAGCAGGAAAAAGAGGAATCAAGATGATCTGGGACACTTCCTGCACTTCTACATCTGTACGTAGTAAAGAGAAAATGATAGAAAGAAGATTTGTGGAGAAAACAGCATATGAAATGAAGCTGCCTAAAAAATGGAATATTTTTAGACCAAAGGAAGAAACCGGTGGAAAACAGACGCCGATTAATGTCAGGTTCGCAAACTTGACCTTTTGCAAGTATGTATGACTTGAGAGCACGACTCTAGCAACAGAAATGTGCACTTGGCCTAAAAAATGCAGCACCCTGCTATGCTGGTTAGCGACCCACTACACCTGCACATCAGAGAGCCAGACACAAAACCTGAGCAGTGGAAGCTCAGAAGTATATAAAAGATGTTAGAAATTAATTATTTAGATAAGTCTGATATAAAAGAGGTACAGTATCTCAGTATGAACAAAATTGCCAGTACCCCTTCCTTTGTAAATAGAATCTATATAAATACTGAGAACTTTTTAGCCTGACATAATTTTGTAAACAGTAGGAATTATACCAGTATTACTATCTAAAAAAAGAAAATAAGTAATTTAACTAATTTAAGCCAATGAAAAATTTGCTTTCAGATTAGGTTTAATCAGGACTGACAGAGATCTCAATATTCCTAATTTTCCAGCATACCCATACTTGGGGTAGGGAAAACTTTCCAGTGTTCCCTACTTTGGGAAGAAATCAAAGAACCTGCAATCACACCTAAACTAAAACCTCATATAGCAGCCCAGAAGTCCCCAGCCTGGGATGAGCTTGCAGAAATCCAGTGATATCTAGCAGGTGCCTAAATACGAATGTATTGGACAAAAGACTGGTGAGCTGGATATCTTGTCCCTACCCAAAGGCAGAGCCCTCTCTTTACCCAAAGGCAGAGCCCTCTCTTTAAGACCTCCAGTCAGATATAGCTAGCAGTCATGTGATAGGATGGTTTGTGTTGGAAGGGTCCTTAAATATAATCTAGTTCCTGTGGGCAGGGACACCTTCTACTAGACCAAGGTGCTCAAAGCCCCATCCAAACTGGCCTTGCACACTTCCAGGAATGCAGTATTTTCAGCATGTACCTCATGTGCAGGAACAGCAGCAGGTCCAGGCTCATTTCAAAATACCTTCAAGAAAGGCAGGACCCTCTTTTCTGGTACAGTGACTAAAGCCTACATATGAGATAAGAGGAAGTTGCTTCCATCTCCCCATCAATCCCCAAAATGTGCAAACCCACAAGTCTTTATCCTTAAGTGCTGCACAAAATAGACAGAAGATGAGTTTGAAAGGCATGCAGTCCCACTCTCCTCTTGCGGAGACTATAACCAGTCACAGGCACATAAGCAGAATAGGGCGAGGGGTGTCTGATCTAGCCACGTGCTAGGGCAGAATTTCCTTTTCAGCTGGGTTTTTTCAGCATCAAGTGCAACCACCCTGAAGCCCGTATCCACAGCACAAGAATGTAACCTTTTGATGACAAGCATATGCACCATGGATAACCTTATCAGACCTCAGCACAGGCACACACACAGGTTGAAAAACATTTGGCATGACAACACGGATTTTTCTTGCAGCCATGCCAAGCTTATCTGAGCCAATTCAATCAAACACTACAATGTATTGTTAAGTAATGAGTTTCCTAAAAAGGCCAAACTCTCTGTTATGCCTCATAGGAACAACTTAGTGAGTGGTCCTTTTGTGCACAAGGCTCTCAAGTTAATATGATTTGAAACCAACATCACTTTAATTTGGTTGTAGTTTCTTTCCAAAAGAAAGTTGGTTATTGTTTTGCAACAGTAAATGGGGAACTGTGCAGACTTTTGGGTTTGGGTATTTTTAATTACTGCTGCAGATATACAGATACATGAAATATCTGATGGAAGGTGGGAACCACATTTTCCACAAAGCTGGTTCCAGCTCCCTATAGCTGAAAGCAGTCACATCTCACCCAATTTTTAAATTATTTTTGTCCAAACACAGTTATGCCTATGTTAAGAATTATGGTGACATTACTCTGTATTAAAAAAAAAAAAAAAAAAAAAAAAAAAAAAAAAAAAAAAAATCTTTGACCTACTTAAATAAATGAAGCTCAGTCTAACATTCTCCCTGCTGGAGTACTGAGGTTCTCCTTGTCAGTCTGGCAGGGACACCATCAGTGACTCTGCACACTGGGCCATATACAGGTGCCATGTAGGGAACATTCTGCTATATGCTTTCATTCATTGTCCTGCCCAGACAGCAAAATGTTTTCAACAACTCCGAGCTGTCACTGGACACTTCTGCCTGACAAAGTTTAAGAGTTATTTATCCATACTATCTCACCTGGAATTCTGCTATGTAACTTTGCTGTAGTTCAAACAGTAATTGAAAGTTTTGTTCTTGTTTCTGCCCTGCATTTGATCACCGTGGAGCTGACCTCAGAGACATCTCCTGCTGCCAGTCTTCCTGCCATTCTCAGCTGTTCTCTCCCCCAAGGACCAGCACACCTTCCCTGTTCATTCTGAGTGAGCAGTGAGCTCAAGGCATAGTTATCACATAAATAAATCAGCAATTTCAAAACTCAGGCATACAACAGCAGCTACTATGCGAGGTTTAAATACAAACCATAGGCCAGATGATGTCTGCAAAAATATGTCACTTTACACTGTTGGGAAAACTGATCCCATCATTCATTATTTTATTGTTTGAAGTGGTTGCCATATTCTTTTGCCTTCCCATCTAGCTGAGACAGGTCATCCACACAGAAATACTGTGACACAGTTTCCTAGTGTTACCAGTTTTCTTTCACTTGGAAACACTGAGAACTCCATTTCATATTTTCAGGTACCAAGTATGTGGGAGTCTGAAAGCCACAGGACCTGTGACAAGCTAAAGCCCCTACACGTAAGTACTGGTTGCTCCTTTTGTTTTAAAAAAATTCTAAACCAAACCCAGACTGGTCCAGCTACAATCCAGTGCCACATGCTGTCTATCTAGTCCATCTATAGACACAAGTAATTATGATTTGTCCAGGAGGTATGTGACCAAATATGAAGAACACTTCTCCCAGTTAATTCTTTAAAGATTAGATGTCTGGCAGCCCTGGACAGTAGGACATGGGAACCACTCCCTTTTTTCCTTGATCTTAAGTAACACTCTGTTCCCAGTTCTAATGGCAAAATTAGAAATTATTTTTATTCGAATGAAACGCTTTTTCAACCAGCAGGAAAATCATTTTATGAATGTTACTCTTTTTATTATAGGCATACAACAACAGCCTTTGACATGAAATAATTCTTAGACATTTATATTTAAAAACAGTATTGTAAATAATGAGCTCAGATACCTCACGGACTGAGGATATAAAATCATAGCTACTAAAATTAAGTAATTTTAAAGCTAAGCATGGTCACAATGTCTTTCAATAGGTGTGAGGATATCCTAAAATAACTTTTTTTTTCCCCACTCTAGCTTTGAAGTGTGACTGATTGTACTTAAAAAAAATTTTGAAGATTTTTTTTTTCTGTGAAATGAATGGTGGTTATGAATAGCAAGTTTCATCCCTGAAAGTTGTAAGATGACCGAGACATAAACCTTGCAAAAGAAATGTTTAGAATAAGCATAATAATTCAGACCTAACTGCATGGTCGTAAATAGGATTCTTTAATGTATAATAGGGTCCAAAGTTTCATAACTCTCACAATAAATCTTGTTTCTGTCTGGGGAAAATGGCAGGGTCATCGTCAAATGTGCTCATTTAGATTTATAATTTCTTTTAGTCATAAGACTACTGCCTCAATATCATTAGTGAGTTTTGTAGGCAATATAAATCTTGGATGGAGTTTTTGCAGAAGGCTAACAATTTGTCCAAAAAACTCTTGGTAATATTGAATCATATTCTCACATCATTAGATTAATTTTGTTTTCTCCCAAAGTCTATAAAATTCTTTCTCACAACATTCCAGACATTTCAACCCTGCATGGAAAAGAACCATATAGAGGGATTTCACATTAAGTGACAATAACATTAAAACCAAAACAGGAATAACTAAGCAAAACAAATCAGAGGCTCCAGTCCCATATTTAGTATGCATCGTCAGTAAAAATCAGATGTACTGATCAGTGAAGCAATTTGCAGGCAGGAGTTAGGAGTGAGAAAGCCTGGGATTTCCTGCCAGCTGCATCACAGAGTTCCTGTCAGATGCTGGCCTCATAATTCAGCTCTTGCAATGCTGCCAAACCCCAATATGCAAATTAATTAACCAACTCTTCACTTCACCAGCCACTGAGATTAAAAAAATATTTCTGAAAGCACCTCTTGTTTCTTTGCTTTCTAGGCGGGTGGGGGTCTTCTTTTTCAGGTTCTCATCACTACCTTCCAGAACTGCACACATACCCCATTTTATTCCTGAATATAATTTATATTTTCACACAGTCTCTTCCCTCCAGGAGCTGGTATGTTCACAATATATGCATCATGAGGTATGCAGTGGAAGCAAGAATTGGTAACTACTGTCCTTGGTGGGTCCTGCATGCAATAGGAATTCCCTTCCACTGACTGCATCTACTTCACATGGATTTACAAAGAATTCATTCACTTTTGCAGGTCTCTGAACTGCTCAGGAGAAAGGTGCAATATCTATACTGTGCACAAAATATGGTAACATCTAGCTTTGAATTCTGCTCAACTGTTGGCCAGGCAGCTGATGAGACTTATCCAATTTCTAGAGCCCTTCATCTGCTCTGTGAGATGGAAAATAGCTGTATTTATGTAAATAATAAATGAAATGCCAGGAGGTGGCACTCGAAAATATTTACTATGTTTCCTGTGCTTTATTTGGGCCAATAAAAACATGTTACTGTGTACTGCAAATGGTTTCCTCTGTGCAGCTCTTCACATCAGCCTGCAATAAGAGGGGGTGCAGTTCCTGCACTGTGATATTGGTGCCTGTCGGTGTAACTCCATCTCACTTGCTGCAGTGGCAGTAGTGCAAAAAAAGTCTCACATTTAGCTCTGCATCTGTCTCCTGCTTGTGACTGCTCCTGAACTCCAACACACAAGAAGCAGTCCCTTAACCTTCACACAGACCAAGCACCCAGCTTTGGGAATAGTGGCTTGCAGCACAGTTTTTATAACACTGACTTTCTGGAATTGTGTTCTTGCGAGATTTAACTGCATACAAAACAACTGTTAATAAGGTCTTCTTTGATCTTTGCACAGACTTCCATGCTTATTTGATTTTACTGCACTTTGAAGTAATTGTAGGCTATGCTATGGAAATATAGAAGGAAATCTCTCTAGAGAAACATGGAGAAATTACTGCAGTTGGAGAACGATAGAAAACTGAGCTACAAGGGACCATGGGAAGTATACACTGAAAGCATTTAATTTAGCATGGATTTTGGATGATTACTACAGTCTAACAATGTCAAATCGATTTAAAACTGTTCTTTGCAGCACTATTGTGTTAAGAAGGAAGAATACTTGTTTCTGAATGCCTGGTGAAATGAAGTAAGTTGAACATTTTCTATTCCGAAATAGTTTTCAACACCTGGACTCTGCCCTTCTCCCTGCTCAAGGCATTCCATGGCAGTGCAACTTCAAAAAGATATTGCACTTGTAGCTAGTGATCTCTTCTCAGAAATGCTAGAGAGAATAGAATCGTATGTGGCATAGCACAAAATTTTATATGGTGGTTTTGTAATGAGAGAAACAATAATTTTTGAAGTAGAAGGAGAAAATGGTCCTCTGGTGTGCTTTTCTGACAGCAGCCAGGAAAAACTAGCAGTATGTTGGAAAGTAATTTTATGTTTTGACCTCTCAAATTCCTTCCAAAGTGCCTTCATGTGCTACAAGAACTGAGCTGTCACCCCTGTACCAATTACTTGAATTCTCTAATCTCTTTCCATTGCTCTGCCAAATCTGAGTTTCTTAATCCCTTCCTTTCCCTTCCTGGAGGGAAAAATCTGTCCTGCACCCATAGAGATTGAAGTGATATTAAAAGGCTGAGGAAAGAACCCGTGCACTTGTTTGCCTTTCAGCAAGGAATAAGATGTAGAAGCGGGAAACTGCCTCTGAGTGTTAAGGAAAAGCAAGAAGATGTGACATGAGAGAGAACGTGATTTTGTGTGCCCTGTTGTAGTTCATAAGTAATTCTGCTGAAGCAGCAGTCACACAGGGTTCAGTGCCATGGGGAGTGGAGTTAGGCCACTTCATCATGTGTTGTGTCTATCACAATAGACACACATGAGGGCAATTTACATTTTATTTCATTGTGAATATGCTACTCTTCCTATACTACTTAGAGTCAGCCAGCAAAAATCTCGCAAGGCAGCACGAAAACAAGAGAAGCAAGCGGTAACTTAGCCACTAAAGGATACATCCACAAGCATCTAAGCATTTTAAGTCGATGCAGAGGTTTTAACCCTTTTCTTGCTTTTCTGAAATGTTCATTGAGCACTCAGGAACTGCCATGCAGCACTCAGAACCTCTCATACTTTTGGGAGACCAGGAGAGTTTCCTGCTTCAGCAAAAAAATCAACAAGAAAAAGGCCTTTCATCTGGGCGAAAAGATCACTGCAAATCAAATCATTAAGCCAGGAGGAGTCCCTATGTCAGCAGGCCTTCTGATTCACTGGGAAGGTTAAGAGGACACCCACCTCCCCTCAGACCCCCTCCACACTTTTTTTTTTTTTTTTTTAGGAAAAAACACAGGTAAGCATGAAGCAACCTGTGTGAACCAGCAGAGGCTATCAAGTCCTGAGAATGAGGAAGTTACTCATTGCAGCCATAGCTGCATTGCAAACTGCACACGTCTCAGAGCATAATTGCCCTCCATCCCTGCCATCCCACCGTTCCCGAGGGTCTTGGGCTTCGTGACACACACTCCCTCTGGTTCAGAGAAAACAAGAACAAGGTGTTGGTTGTAATAACAACTGGCAAGTTGAAGGAAATAACGTCTGGATCTCCATAGTGGACAAAAGCTTCTCAAGGATAAAAAATGAGCTATTTCCTCTAGCAAGGGCTTCCAGACCACAGGAGAGCAGCCACTTCAAACTGTCCCGTGCCAAAACAGGATTTGCCTCTGTTAGCAGTAGTTTGGTTGTCGGACTTGCTCTCGAAGTCTCGCTGCCAAGGGCTGCTGACCAATGCAGAGTTGACTCAGAGCGCTGTATCCACCTGGCAACTGGCTCTGCCGGGGTGTTTTCCACTCTGAAGCTGCAAATTCAGATGCCAGCTCCTCAGCTGAGGAATACAGATGCTAGCCCTGTTCCCCTCCTCCCATTCTCACTGAGTAGTCCTGCTTTTTTGACACTGTAAGCACATGAGCCTGCTGTAGGACTGGAGATCTGGGCTAAGATAGGCACACTGGTCTGAGCAAGACCCAGGGTTTCTGGTGAGGCTGTGAAGCACTCCAAAACTTTTAGGGAAACTGGATTTGATGCTTTAATAGGCACAATAAAAAAATCAGAGTTACATTGGTAACTTGCATTACAACTTTACACAAAGTGATTTCTACTTTTTGTGATACTTAATTTGCAATTGTCCAGCCTCAGTCATTTTATATAGTAACAGACAGACTAATTCCAATTGTAGAAAAGGGATTATTTTGCCCCATTTTTCAGCACAGGGAACAGAGACTCTAATCCCACAGCTTTTACTGAATGATGTGCCAAGTCCTCATTTGTACAGGCAAATTACCTTCAAAGGTAACTCGTAGGTGAATGGTTGTAGGATCATGCCTACAGAAAGCACTTGTTGGTTTAATTTGCTCTTGCATTGTCTTTAGTCTGTCCTGATATCACTGATATTGAAACTGCAGCCAGCCATCCTATTTAAAACAAGTTCATGTATTTTTGTCTCCAGAAGTGTGAGAGAACAAGTCACGAACATTCTGCTTTCAATAAAGCAGAATCTTCTCAGTGAATAGTGTGCCAGTGGCAATACACCAAGATTTTGAAACCAAGAGTACAGCAGGTATATAGATTTTGACAGAAAATTAAATTATAGTAGACAGTTCTATTTCCTCACCTCCTCAATTACTTCTGTTAATGATATATTCAGATCAATAAAACTGTGTTAACTATAACAGACAAAGAAATTGCATCAGCTATGTTTGGAACCTATTCCTAAATCTTTCAAATTGCTTTCTGTAAATGAAGAAATTATTTTCCTAGCTCTCTTGGAAGTGAAATTTTCCTTTTTCAGATGAAAAAGTAACTTGCATGCAAGGAAGAAATCAAATGAATAATGTGATAGGGTGCTGCTTTTTTCAGAGACATTTTGCTCCACCTATGTGCATGTAAATACTGCTATGACAGGCATTCTTGCTTTAACCCCATTTTCCTTGTCAGCAATCCTCCCTTTTTCCTCTATTTCTATCAGTCACTTGTGACATGTCTTTATTCTTTATTGCCTAACAATATCTGGCCTGTGATAACTACCAATTTTCAAGTTCATAATAATTACATCACTGTTGCCATCCACTGCTTTGTTGCTTTCAGGTTGTGTTTCTGATCTTGTCATAAAAAACAAAAAGTTGCTCATCAATCTGAGAAGTCATCAAACAACACCTAGGACAATACACATTTATATTGGGAGAATGGCAAAGAGACATCCCACTGCACTAATACCACCGCTGTGGAGGCTAATGTCAATGCAGTGCAAACAATCTAAACTCTAATTTCAGTTTCACTCAGATTTACTACTCAGATTGCTCCTGCAGAAGGACATCTCAGATCCCTAAATAACAAGTAGTACTGACTCTCTCAGTGATCCCTTCAGTGCAGGTTTGGGAGCTGAATGAACAACAGCAGTTCCAGGGGTGGAGTTCAGAAATCGTGGGGTTTACTATATTTTAATTGCCTTATGTTCAGAGTCTTATTAATGAGCATGTGTTTCCATTTCTATAAGTTTTTGGGGTTTTTTCAATATGTCTGGACATTTGTGTTATTTGCTTAGTAATCTTCAAGTGTGAATCTCAGGTTAGAATTTTCTTAGGTGACTTGCCAGTGGCAGGAAGTGAGATGGCACAAAAGGAGATGAAAGGTTTAGGGGGTGGTTTCTGCTCTATTAATGCTAATGATTTCAAGGAGGGAAATATGGCCATGGGGTCACAAAGGAGTGCTGTCCTTCACCTCGGGCCAGGCTAGAACTGAGTTTATTGCTGCTGAAAGGAAACGTACACACTGCTGTGATTCAAACTCAGCACTGGAAGCGGTTTCTTCAAGAAATATGACAGTCCTGGAGAGCACATGGATTGTGAAAGCTCTCACACACTTTCATTGTAGTGTTTTTGTCCTATAGCCACCATGCTTCCTCATGCTGTGCTGTTACACTGATCTACATTCAGTGACAAGGTCTTCAGTTTGTGCAGAAATTTTGCAAATTTACTGGCAAAGTATCAGATAAACTTCAAAAGAGGCTGATTATATTCCCCAGCACATCAATTCAGTAAAACAATGCTTTTATTCATTCTGGGCGATGCAAACAGCTGGCTACTTCTGTTCTGACAGCAGTACAAAACTAGAGCTTTCAGACCCAAGTCGCTCTGAAGTTACTAATTTTTATTATATCATCCCAAATTTTCTTGACTTACCCAGTCTTCTGAGCACTGATTTGGAGCAACCTGATCTGACCTGACCTGCTTTTCCTTTCTCAAAGAATTTGATAATGTTACAAACTTAAAACTTTGGTTTCCAATTCTCTGTTATCTCAGTGAGAAGTTAGCTGCATATCTTTCAATGCTTCCAAGCAGAGTAAAATTCTCTCCACTATGATTCAATGCTGAAATATTGCAATGAGTAGATGACACTGTCCAGACACTGTAAAAGCTTTGTCCCTGGCCCTTGTAAGAAAGGAAAGCAAGGAGATGATAGACTATCTTCTCATCGGATTCCTTTTCCCATCTTGGTTACCAAAACTGCAGGGAGGAAAAAGTAGAGAATGGAGGGGCAAGGCAGAGCTCTGCTTATCCTTGTTCTACTTTGCTGCTCCAGAGGGAGGTTTTCTGAGGAAGTCTGAGAAGATCAAAAAAGAGGTCAAGTCCTTACAATTTCAGTTTCAGCTATGTTGCCACAATAGTCTATTTTTTGTAACAGAGTGATGGAGATCACTTCCCTTAGTGTCACTGCATAGGATTCATTCACTTAAATTATGCAAATTACTTATCCATAAGCATCTGGTGAAAAAGTCCTCTGATGAAAGCACTTCACTTAGCTGCACTGGCAGTGGAGAGATGTAAGAGTCTTTGAGGACCTCAGAGAAAGGCCCTACTCTGATGCATTCATTTATGTGGAGCTGGTTCTCCTTGGCCAATTCCTTAGTTCCTCTCCTGCTGTACTGTGTCAGCCTCATCACCAGCCTCAGAGCCACCCTTTGCATTTTGCTCAGGTGTGTTCAGACTCAGCTGCTTTTGGTGTACCCTCAGTGACAGCAGCCATGTTCTTAAAATATTGCTCCTGGGAGTCTGTTTCTCCCATTTCTTCCTCAGCTTCCCTTTCACCCTGGCTTGTGCTTTCAAATTCACACCAGCTAAATCTTGGAAGCAGCATCAGTGGGCACAGCAGGGCATAGCTCCTGTGACAGGGAGTGGAATTTCCTGGGAGATTCACTTTAGCAGCTGGATCCCTTGAATGGGGCTGTGCAGCCTGGACATGGAGCCATCCCTTTCCCCTTGCTGTGCTGAGAGGAACTGCAGCTCTGCAGGTGGAGGGGAGGGCACACATCTCTCTAGCCAGAGCAGAGAATGGGAGCACCAACCCCTGCACGCTGCATCCCAGCCACGGGGCTGCTGCTCTGCAGTGGGCAGGGGTTTGTTCTGCATTAGTATTATTTGTGAGTGTACTTTTCTCCTGGCCTTGAACAGTGTCTTCTTGGGTCAGATCAATCACAACAAGTCATGTCATGTAAAGCTTGCAGTGTGAGTGTTGGACAATATTAATCGAAATTTTTTATTAGCTCCAGAGAGAAAAAGATCATTCTATAAATGAAAACTAAATAAAAATAAAATTTAAAAATTCAAGTTAAAATTAAAATTAATGTTTTGTGTCCTCCTAGTGATCCATTTGAAAATCTGACTGCTGTCTCTTATAGATGAAATTACCCTGCAGCTTTCAAACAGGATGAAATTAACTGAGCAGGTCTTTTCTCTGTCTTGAAATACCCAAGCCCACTTTACACCTCCAGTTTAAGACAAGTTCTGTCATGACAGAGAAAAAAATGCCAGACAAATACCTGCAGTGAGGTCAGTACAGGATTAAGCCTCCATCAGTGGTGTCAGCCTACATGAATTTTAGGTAAAACTTGTCCAGGTGACAAAGTTATTCTATGTTTGGGTATTATGCTTATCTCCTGACTGTAAATGCCTTTGCATGTCAATAATTCTTCCTGCACTGGTCTGAAATTTGGGGTTACAACAAAAAATTAAAACAAAAATTCTACAAGTGCCTGTCAATAACAAACCTGCAAAAGAATTTTTATTGCTACTGTATAGATTACGTTAGTCTTTACACAACTTAAACCAGCTGTTTGCCAATCCCTGTGCACTGGCTGGAATAAAGTCTCAACATGGTAATTCCTCAACTTTTTTATAACATACAATTGAAGTTATTTGGAAATTATAGTTTTGTATGCACTAGTTAGTGATAACTTTTTACTAAAAAAATAATTACAGAGTTTCTGAATTATATGTATTGGCACCTGCTTAGTAGGGGGGTTTTGACCAAAAAAAAAAAAAAAAAAAAAATTCCTCTGCTTGTATTCAAGAATATGTAATGAACAATGGATGTTGCCAGAAGAAAACAGCAAACTATTATAAAATGAAGATGTAACAGTAATGCTGGAAAAACAGGATAACAATCAGAAAACGATTCTAGCAAACTGCCTGCAGTGTTGGTGCAAACTGGAGTAGTCCTTTGGGCTTTATAGAGTTGTGATTAATTACTTCAGCTGACAAACCCAACACATTAAATTTCTTTCTCATTCTGTCCCACCATCCATGTAAGATAGTAAAAGGAAGAAATAAATAAGAAATAAAAAACACATTGTCTTGATAGATGAAAATGAACTCTGATGCTCTGGTTAATCTAAACACAGATTTTGTCCCTTTCACCTAGAATCCAAGGAACTGGACAACAGAGTGTTGGAATACCATGTTTTCCTAGCTGTACACCTAAAATTTTATAAGGGGAGAAAATACTCTAAGTATATTGATTTTTAACACTGTGAAAGCAACAGGAAAAAAATTGTCCCTGGAGGGCAAGAATAACCTAAAATTCTTTTGTAGGCAAAAGAGAAAATATAGTAGCCAACAACCCATTAATACAGTAGATTTACTGTGTTGGATTATGTAACCTAGAAATGTGTATTCTATTTCATCTGTTGAAGGCTGTTTTTTTGAGAGGTGTTTTGTCCTTCTCTTACCCCACCAGGGGGGAGGGGGGCGGATGCCTTCTGATAATGGCCCAGCCATTAAAACCAGGTGAGGCAGTGCTTCTTATCTCTGTCACCACCCCTCCGTCCTCCAGGAGGACATCTTCTGATAATGGGCCATTGGGGCCCACCAATGACATGACACATTCCATCGTCACATTGGGAGATGCTCCACCCAGTGGGGGAGGAGCCAGCTGTTCCCAGCTAGATAAAAACTGGGACTGAAGAACACCAGGTATCTGGTTTTTCCACTGGATTCCCAGAGGAAGACTGGACCCATCTCACCACCACTGGATTTTCTACAGGATTATCTCTAGTCCACAGAACCACATCTGTTACTCCAGGAGGACTTATTTGTACTGCTTCCTACACCCTGACCAACAGGGTGCCAGGTCGTATCCCTGGCTCTGTCAGGGTTTTTTCCAGGATCTCTTTGCTTCCTTGCTTGTTTTTTTGTGCTACTACATTTGTATTTTCCTTTTTATTTTTAATATTCCTAGTAAAGAACTGTTACTCCTATTCCCATATCTTTGCCTGAGAGCCCCTAATTGCAAAATTATAATAATTTGGAGGGAAGGGGGTTTACATTCTCCATTCCAAGGGAGGCTTTAGTTTTCCCTAGCAGACAACTGTCTTTCAAAACCAAGACAATTTATCTATATAACCTAGTACAAGTGTAGTAATCACATCTTCTTGGGACTGTAAACTTGCCATCCTGAAGGAATTTTGGAGTAAAAGAGCCCAAACAAGCAGGTGGTCCTCCTCTGTTATATCCTGGTTTGTCAAACTTCAATATAACACTTCTCTCAACTATTCCATTTTGGCACGAAAGCAGGACATAGACAACACTGTTTTTCTCAAAGGAATAGGCAGCTATATTTGTAAATGGTTGGATATTCAAGCACAGGTGGCTGAAGCACAAGCGGCAGCTTCGTCCCATGTTCCAGGTTTAATGCTGACAAATGGTGCAGATGCACTCAGAAATGAGAGGCAAAGGATGAAGTTCTGAGCAAGCTCAAAGGACCTTTCACTGTGAGCAGAGAAAAATCTCAGTTTAGAGGAATGGTTTTTTGGTTGTGAATCAGGTAGGAGTGGGTAGACAAATTTAAACCGTATAAGTCACCAATGTAAAAAATGCAAGCAAAATATCTGGTCTGCTTGTTCACAAGTGTCCGACGACAATGGGATCATACTCTTGATGGAACAAAAAGGGTTGCCAGATGATGGTGATTTCCTGGTCCCCAATGAAACCAAAGGATCCCAAACCCACAGGATCACCCACTGATTGATTTTGCAACAAAACAGCCTGTGAATCATCAGAACAACGTTCACTGAGGGATTAGTAGCAGTAACAAAGAAGGTTGTAGCCGCTCCAGCTAGGCCTGCACATGCATTTCTGTCCCTGAGATAAAGACACGCAACATCTGTGAATGATCTGGGTTTAAGATGTCATTGCTCATCATATCCTTTCCTGAGCAAGAGATAGAGGAAAAAAGGTGAAGGGCAAGTCACGAACCACAGAATGAAACTCTACGTACATATCCCTAGGAAGGAGACAGTGTTAAAAAAGAGACAAAAGGTTTGAATTCTTGAATCTATTGGACTAAGGCCCAAATAGAGTATTCCACCCTAGGCGGAGGAGACCTGCTTTGTCTGGCTCTGCAAAATTTAGTGAGCCAAAATAGCCAAGACTGGTCTGGTCCTGGGTCTACAGCTCAGCCAAATGTTTGTTGATTTCACTGTTTAATTTCACTTGAAGTTCCTTTCCCAAGCCCTTAAATGAATTTAAATGTGTGTGAAGTACTTCCAAAGTCATTCTGCAGGTTGGGCAGATGTAAGATTAGAGCAATTTTGGAGCATTTTCCAGGGCATTTAGAGAATGTCAAACCTTACTGGAATCCCAATAATTGCAGTGTCACTGACAGACAGTGTGCAATATCATCATGAACAGCCCTCAGGACATGACAACAAAGTTATTTTACCCTTGACAGGAAATTCAGTAGCCTTTCTGTAAATTGTTTCCCCTCCTCTCCTAGGAGCAAACAGGAATAGGATGAAATGATTTAGTTGAGCATTAAATAATTAATTTCTATGACTTAAAAGAGGTGGGTTTCTTTCCCTTGCTTAAAATTTATCATTTTATTTTGAACAGTGTCTGCTTGATATCAGAGAAGGCCGTTCAAGTTGGGAGAAATTGTTTTCGTGGCTGTACCATGTATCTTCATAAAGCCAGCAATGTAGCTGCATTTTGAGGATCATTTTATTTCGTCTTTTTGAAATATCTAGTTTGAAGGGAAATCACTCAGGCAGGAGTGCAACAAAAAAAAAAAAAAAAAAAAAAAAATTATAGCAGAGAACTTATAATGTAATGGTAAGAATTGTGCTTGCCCTGTTGGATATGGATATGATTGGGAAGCAGAATGAACAGGAGGCCCACAGTGTTTTTCTGGGATCAGAGGTGGTGCTCATCAAAGAAAGATCTCATCTGTACAGAGATTCCCCATGTGCTTCATCACTGGCTTTTCTGTGAAGACCCCAAACCTCACTTAGTGAAATGATCTCATTATATTGGATACTGCTAATGCTTGTAAGGGGGATTAGCACAAAGGCTTAGCTGGATTGTAGCAAACCACACGGACTGGATACATAAGGATGAGACAAAGGCACTGTAAAAAACATATTTCTGAGTACTTTACTCTGTTAATGCCAACAGAGGGTGACATCAATCCCTAGCTCATAACAAGCTGTGTCTATGATGGGAGATGGAAGGGACAGGAAAGTAGGACAGTGAGAAGGATGTGGTATAGTGATCACTGAGGATGTGAGTAAACTTGAGTTCTGCCCTAAATTATTTTCATGTTTAATATCAGAGCAATAAAATATTCTGTAGAAGAAAAAGAAGGTGGTGTTTCGTTTGGTGTTGTTTTTTGGTTTTTTGTTTGTTTGTTTGTTTGTGTTGTTGTTGTTGTTTTGTTTTTGTTTTTGTTTTTGTTTTTTGTTTTTTGTTTTTTGTTTTTTTTTTTAATAGCTACCTGAAATCTGAGCGGAGAAATTTGTAAAATTAGTAGCAGAAATATACTACTACCAGAGAAAAATGGATACAAAAAGAAAATTCAATAGTCAGATTTTCCTGTGTTTCTTCTATCTATTGGTTTATATTCTAGAGTGCCTTTTTTCTCAAAGCTAAACTTCACTTCAGAATGAGATAACGTGCTTTTCACAGATTTGGACATTTGGGACTGCAGAGTAAAAAGAGTATCGCTGAAATGCCAGCAGAAGGTGTATAAACAGTTGCACACTGTGAAAGGAGATTAGGCAGTCTTTATCCACACCAATGAAATATCAAAACATCTCTTTCTGGTCTGCAGTACAGATGTGACAACCAAAGAATTTGAATTATTCTGTCTTCCACTCTCTCCTGTCATGCTCTTTTTGGCACTTTGCACAAAGTAGATGGATTAGTTGTGAAGAGCTCTGCTGATATTACAGAAGAAAATGGTATTTGTTGAAATACAAGTCTTTAAATAACTTTGTTGGTAGGTTTCCCTCATGGAAAATAGGTGCCCACCAAGCTGCTCTATCACTCCCCTCTTCAGCTGCAGAAGGGAGAGAAAATATGATGAAAATCACATGGATTGATACAAGAACAGGGAGAGATCACTCACCAGTTACCATCATGGGCAAAACAGCCTCAGCTTGGGGAAGTTAATTAAACTTGCTACCAATCAAATCAGTGTAGGATACTGAGAACTAAAACCAAATCTTAAAATACTTCCCTCTCACCCTTCCCTTCTTCCTGGGCTCGACTTCATTCCCATATTTCTCTAGCTTCTTCTCTCTCCCATGAGAGAGGGTCCTCCACAAATTTCTCCAATGCAAGAGTTGCCCATGGGCTGCAATTCTTCTTCCAGCATGAGTCCCTTTCACAGGCTGCAGCACTTCAGGAGCAAGCTGCTCCAGTGTAGGTCCCCCATGAGGTGACACGTCCTGCCAGCAAACCTGCTCCAGTGTGGTCCCGTCTCTCCACAGGTCCTGCCAAGAGCCTGATTCGGTGTGGGCTTCCCACAGGGTCACAGCTTCCTTCAGGCATCTGCCTACTCTGTTAGGGGGTCCTTCATGCACTGCAAATGGACTCTGCTCCATCGTGGACTTTCATGGGCTGCCGGGGCAAAGCTGCTTCACCATCATCTAGACCATGGGCTGCAGGGGGATCACTGGTGCAGCACCTGGAGCACCTCCTCCCCTTCCTCCCTCACTGACTTTGGTGTCTGCAGAGCTGGTGCTCTCACATGTTCTCCCTCCTCTCTCTGTCTGCAGTTGCCATTGTGTTGTAACTTTCCCTCTTCTTAAATTTGTTAACCCAGAGGTGACATCACTGTTGATACAGGCTCAGTCCTGCCCAGCTGTGGGTCTCTCTTGGAGCCGGCTGACATTGGCTTCACTGGACATGGGAGAAGTGCCAAGTACCCTCAGAGATGCCACCACTCCCAGTAGCAAAACCTGACCAAGCGAACCCCATAAAAATATGTGGCACTTCTAATCTCAGAGGACATGTACCAGACAGGTCATCCTGCAAGCACCTAGACTTTGTCCTCAGCTGTTGAGATCATAATTTTTTTTTGCTGATGGCAATTTAGTTGCTTGAATTACCTCATTTCTGCCAAAGGTAGACCATGGTGTTCAAATGGGGGAGGAAAGATGATCATTATAGATAATTAATTTTATCTGTATGAATATAAAATTATAGCGAGAGGTATGTGAATTTTAACTACCTTCTAGCTTCACCAAGGAAGACTACTATTGACTAATATTGATTAAGTGGGATTAAATCCTTTTTTAATTTTTTTCCTCTGAAGAGGAAAGCAAATTGATTCATTCACTAAATAGCACATAGAGAAGAGGCCTGTTCCCAAACCATATATGCTCAGATATTGACACTTCCCACTTCTGTCTGTGTTTGTCTCCTTTTGGTGGACCTACTTTCCCAAAGAAAAGCACTAACGGAGAATTTTAGAAACTCACTCATGATATTTATAAAACAAGCAGGCTACGTTGGGCTCTTCATCACGATCAGCTGTTCAGTGCCCTAATTAGACTTTGTAAACCCATTCTCCTGGCACAAGAAAAGTCACAGGGTTATTTGCACTGTGGTCCCAGGGAAAGACAATCAGCTAAGACACTGTCATGCTAATTAGCAACTGCTTCTTCAGGCTTATTGGTTTGAAAGGAAGAGTCGCTAAAGTCAATTTAAACAAACCTTAACACCACATTGTTTTAGCGTTTTTTGTTTCTAGGTAGTAAGCTCTTGTAATCGTCTGAGGTGTTTATTACATTAAATTTCAGTCTTCTAAAACTGGTCCCTTAACTCTGAGCAAAGCTGAGTGTGGTGCCCTCTTTGCCTTACTGATGATTCTGATGTGGGAGCCCACAAGAAGTACATTGTGCTGAATGAGTTCAAAATAATATTTGTCCTAGTTTATCTGAGGAGGTTCTAGCTCAAAACTACCTCTTATGTATAGAGTAGCAGCCTGTAGCTATCATTTCTGTGAGAAGACTGTTTTGCCCTTCCAAAATGATGCTTCTCATGCAGCCACATTAATACTCTCAGGATTAACCCCAAATTACTCTTCCTGCATCCCAGAATGTGATGCTTTTATTCTAGGATTTTTTTTCCAGGAAGTATTTTAGGGTGGGCTGATAATTTCAAAATACTGTGATTTATTTTGGAATAAAGTGTTCACTGGGAAGACAATGCCATGCAATTTCTGTGCATTAACTATTCTTAACAAGGAGATATTGCATTAGGAGAGACCCTTTCCAAGTCATCCCAATATTTTAAGTGAACTTTGAGTTTATTCCTTGACAGTTCAGCATGAAGAAGTACCTGTTTCTACAGCTGAAAAAAAATGTGTGAACAGTTATATTAGAAAACTGTTAACAGAATTCTGGGAGTCACACTTTGGGCTGAAAGTGTAAGGACATGTTTAGTGGGTAAAGTGTAGGAATGCTCAGGGAAGTGAATACACTAAAAATCCATGTTCCACTCGAGACTGTCACTAACTCCTTATTAATTCCAGGAGGACTGAGTCTGCATGGCTGTACAACCTGACCTGGATTTGAGGTAAGGCCTTCTGGATGCTGCCACTTCTGTGTGCTTTGTTCAAAGGAAAGTACTTTGTACAGGAGTTTGTTCACTCCTGCATAGAGATGGATTTAAAAAAAAAAAAAAAAAAAAAAAAAAAAACCAACCAGGGAAAAAACCACCTTATGCTTATCAATTAAATTAAAATCTTGATAAATATGTAGCTCTTTTTTTTTTTTTTTTTTTTTTTTTTTTTTTTTTTCTTTTTTTTTTTTTTTTTTCTTTTTCCCCTTAAGGAGCAGCTGAGTGACCTGGGGTTGTTTATCCTGGAGAAAAGGAGAGTCAGGAAGGACCTTATCTCTCTTTACAGCTGTCTGAAAGGAAGTGATAGGCAGGTGGTGGTCAGTCTTTTCTCCCAAGTAACAAGTGTTAAGACAAGAGAAAAGGGCTCTAGGTTGTGCCAGGAAAGGTTTAGATTGGAAATTGTGATATCATTCTTCACTGAAAGGGTTGTTAAGTATTGCCCAGGGGAGTGGTGGAGTCACCATCCCTGGTGGTGTTTAAAAGACATGTAGATTTAGCATTTAGCAATATGATTTAGTGATGGGCTTGGCAAGGGTTAATGGTTGGGCTCTGTGATCAATTCTGTGATTCTGAGTTCCAGAGACTTGCAAGAATATGGAATTGTAGGAAGCTTTTCTCATACTGCAACATTATAATATCTTTCCATATTTGCTTTTGTCTGCCTCATGGTAATATCCACAGACCTCTTGCTGTTATGCAGGTTTTCAGAAAGGCATATGATTCTCAGTTGGAGTAATGGAAGTGACAGTGACAGAACAAATTACAGAGGTAAAAGAAAACCCTGAACAGGAAAATTGCATTACTGAATTAGGCATATTATCTATTATCATTAAAATAACTATACTTTACCCAATCATAATGTGACAAAAGCCAGGCTAACTTGAAAGCAAATTATGATGACACACAGAAAATTTGATTTTATGATGTCTTCTCTGTGACCTGAGTGAGTTTTGATAATTCCAGATAATTCCTGATGGATGCTGAAATAACCCTAAAAGAAGTAAAAACTGAATTCTATTCTCCCTCTCAGTTGTGCATTCCCTCACAGCCACACTATACACTATGTTTCTATGAATGATCAGTGAGTTCTAGTACGCACCAAGAAACAGTTGATTTTTTTGCTTGTGGAGAGTGAATGTTAGATGTATGCCTGATACCAGCAGAAGAAGAGAGTAGGACAAAGAATAGCACCCAAATTTGCCTTTTGTTTCTCAAAATGTGAATCAGAATGAACAAATGTTTGCAGCTTAGCCTGCACCCAAGTGGTTTTGCTTAGGGATTTCTCTCACCGAGAGGCATGCAAGATTATAATTAATTCCTTTCAAATTCTCCTCAAAACACATTTCCTCAAGAAAAAACAATGGATTACCCTTCAGGACCTCCAGCATCTGTTTTGCTTTAAACTTTGATTTTATACTTTCTTTTCATTCCTTCTTCCTACCACACCAATGGAGCTTTTTTTTCTGCTCACCTCTTGCATCCATCCCTCACAATTCTGAGACATGCTGTGTCTCCCATTAAACCTGCTGAGCAGTAACCAGCACAAACCAGCTCTCATAGCCTAGTGGGGTTCAGAGCACCACAAAACTAAGTTACTGTTGTAAGTGGCTGCTAGACCCTTCTCTGAAGTTTGGGAGTTAGTTTTTTTGCATTGGAAGTGCACAGGCTCTGTCTGCTTTACTTATGAGTTGGCATTTGTCTGGCATGTAGGTTAGAATGGATTACTAATTTTAGTGATTTCTTAGAATCTTTACATTTAAATCTTTCTTTCTTTCTTTCTTTCTTTCTTTCTTTCTTTCTTTCTTTCTTTCTTTCTTTCTTTCTTTCTTTCTTTCTTTTCTTTTCTTTTCTTTTCTTTTCTTATTTCTTTTCTTTTCTTTTCTTTTCTTTTCTTTTCATTCTTTTCTTTTCTTTTCTTTTCTTTTCTTTTCTTTTCTTTTCTTTTCTTTTCTTTTCTTTTCTTTTCTTTTCTTTTCTTTTCTTTTTCTTTCTCCTTCCTTCCTTCCTTCCTTCCTTCCTTCCTTCCTTCCTTCCTTCCTTCCTTCCTTCCTTCCTTCCTTCCTTCCTTCCTTCCTTCCGCTCAGTAAGTCCTATCCCTCTCCCTGCTAGCATCAACCTTCAGAACTGCCCTTGGCATTCTCTTTGCTCTGCAGGTGTGGGAATGCAGAACCAGGCAGGAACAAACATCATAAAAGAGATGGGCACCCAAGAAATGTAGGTGGAATTAAGGCAGCTGCCCTAAAACATTGATCCAGAATCTCTGCTGATCCTTCACCTTCACTCCTCAAGCCTGCACCTCCTGGGATGTATCAAACACGTGGGTCTCCTCTTGTTTTCACATTCACCATTCAAATAGTTTCTGTGCAAACTGTGGTTATGGTTGCTACTTTCCCCCTAACCATAACAGGAAAATTAGAACCTCCACCTCTTCCCTCTTGTATGATATCCCACTGGGTCAGAATGCTTGCCCAGAAGTGACAGAACCAGGCCAGTTATCTTTTTCACCAGAGAGCATCCATACTTGAAGACTATTTCTGCCATTCTGTAGTTAGGTCTGCCATCAGTGAGAAGGGCAAACTGTTTCTGTGTTTTGCATTGCAGAGATGCAGAGATCCCATGCCTGCAGCCCTGTGTGCTGGGTGCTACCTAGGTGGGTGGCATCCTACATTCCTGAGCAGCTTGGCAGCCTCCTGTTCCCTGGCACAGCGCAGGATGTCCTGGGGCTCAGCACCTGCTTTGCAGGGCTGTCCCAGCCCTGCCTCTTTTGAGGTGCCCAAAACTTCTATAGGCAAAAAGAAGGGAGCTGCAGAGGACCAGTCTGACCTACTTTCACACAGATACCCGATGATCTGAACCACCAGAAGCTAATTCTCGCTATTGGGTGAGGTTATCACAAATTTATTGGTCAAATTGAGCCAACCAACTTCCAGATTTGACAGCAGCATTACAGTGTTTTCTGCACCCTGGATATCATGTGGGACTATGGCATAGATGGAATCACGCCTCTCCTCATTCCCCAGCTGTTTTCCTTTTGGGAATATTATAATTTCTCTGCGTCTTTCACCATGCCTGCAATTTCTCAGCAATCATTTCTGGGACAAATTGATGTTCTTTTTCCTGGGTTTGTATGTTTGTCTGGTTTTTTGGTGGTTTGTTTGTTTGTTTTGGTTTGTTTGTTTTTTTGGTTTTTTGGGGGTTTTGTTTGTCTGTTTGTTTGGGTTTTGTGGTTTTTATCCTCACTTGAAAAGTTTTCTTCTTTCCAGTAGACCAGAGTGAGGACTTTTAGCCATTCTTATTGGAAATGGAGTGAAAAAAGTGAAGAGGTTTTCTCACACACCTTCAATAATGAAATATCAATGAGAACTCTGGATGCAAAAAACATTAAATAAAAGGATCACTTTCAAAGGCACAAAGCATAGCCTGTTGAAGGCTTTAGTTAAGTACTTATCCATAAAAAGAAGTAATCTTCTCTCCTCTGAAAGATCACAGCCTCCCTTTGTAAAGGAAGGGCCTGGCCCAAGGTGTGTTACTGTGGCAAGCAATAAAGGTGGAAATGAGTGATTATTTTAACATCCTCTCCCAATACAATCTGCATCTACCTCTGGCTTTCTACTCTCATTTCACAAGAAAAATACTTCTATGCTGTGTCTGTGAGTGAAAGGCTTATTTTCAGAAAGTACATCTAGTCACTGCTGCCAGCAGAAATAATAAAGGTGACAGGCTTTCCCATATGAAGACACACTCCTGTCATGTTTTTATAATCATTACTTTATTTAAAATGGAAAAATCCTCCTCCTCCCACTCAGCATGTCTGCAGGACCAGATGCTTGTATTAAAAACTGTATTACTCATTTAGTTTTTTTCCTCATCTCTTCTAACATGAAACCTACAGAACTATGAATTTCAAAAAACAAAATGCTGTAGTAAATTGAAAAAAAACCCCCAACCTTTTATACCTCTCATTAAAAACCACTTTGGTTTAAAATGAAGGTTTAAACCTCCTGCATTCACAGCCCATTCCAAGCCCAGGAGGAGGGGGACTCCTGCATGGGGTCACAGAGCCATGGACGAGCAGCTTCTTAGGCTGAAGCTTGGATAGAGACAGCTCATGATGGGCCTCTAATGTCACTGTGCCGAATTTTTCCATGCTGGTTTTCCTGTCCAGATACACATGGGAGAGGTTCCTCTAGGCAGAAGTACTGCAATCCTGCCCTTGCCCTACGTGCTCTTTCCTGACTGTCAGAGGCAATCTCTGCCCATTTTTCTCTTCTGCTTCTTCTAGAGCAGACTCAAAGCCAGCTGTACTGGTGGAGGCATTGCCATAGCTCTGGGGAGCTTAGGTCTGACTCTGCACAGCTGGAAGTAGAATTCCCTGCCATGACTTTTATTACTATTGGTGTTATGAAACACAGGTTATTTGATTTATTTTTCTGGCAGAGGTCTGCTGAAGTGGCAAATGTCTGCCATTCAGTCCTAACTGTCAACAGACACCCTTGCTGCATGATCTAGTAACTTGTAGTCTTTCTTTCATTACTTCTTTATTTTCTTGTAAGGCCCAGGGTGGAGGTATAATCAAATATTCTCTTGTGATGGAAGCTGTTCCTGCAGGAAGGCAAACTTCTTTCTTGAAGAGGAAGAAGGGTTTTGCTGGTCATTGAAAAATAGGTCGGAAGGGGGATTTGTAATGAGAGCAAGGTGCTCCCCATCGCCATTCCATGAGGCTTTATGTGTGTGTATGAGAGAGGCTGAGATGAGCTCCCTCCTCTGTGCAGGTGCACCTGAGAGCAGCAGGAGGTCAGCCCAGATTTTTCCTTGGATGAAATGGGCTGTGCCACAGCATTAGCAAGGTGGAGCAAGTTTTGACCACTCTCCTGTCTCCTTCAGCATCACCCACTGCTCTCAGACTGCTGAGAAGCCAGGAAAAAAGCCAGAGCCTTGGAGACGCAGAGAGGGAAGAGCCAGGCTTTCCAGCAAGTTTCTGTTCCTACCCACCCTTGGATTAAAATAATTCACAGGGAGATGCATAATTTCATACATTTACTTATCCATGAAATATTTTCCAGAAATCAGTTATGATTAAAAAATACAAAGAACTTCTTGTATTAAGTGCTAAAGAAATACTTTATTACTGCTGACATACAGATAATTGAAACCATTTGAAATGTACAACATATATTTAATAAAAGCATCACTGGTTACAAGAAATATCTCCTGTTCCACACACACCCTTCCCCATACTTGAGATGACAATGTAGTGATTTCAAAAGCATGCCTGTCTTTTCCTGTCATGAGAATACCTGAGAAGAGAAGTTTTTCCTTGTAATGAACAGAGTCAGATTGCTTCTTGGCTGCCTACATTTCCTACTAATACATACATAGGCCTGAGTCCAGAAAGTTTATCTGCACTCAGAATCCTACATCTTGATCAGTTCCACTGTGTTTTAAAACTGTCAACATTTTTACTTTGTTTTGCGCAAAATGGCCCAAGATTATACTTAGCTGGCACCTGCTGGGGTACAGTTCTATTTCTGATGTTCAGACTGCTCTGTCATATCACCTTCAAAGCAAATAGGAAAAAAAGGTAACTCCCTCAACCAGGAGGTACAAAGCACTATGAAATAAGAAAGAGAAGTTAACCAGGTTTTGATTTGCTAAGCTATAAAGAAAGAAAATCTCAGTGTCTGTTTGCCTATTTATCCAGTCATCTCACACTCATTGTTCTCACACACTTGGATTTTACTTTGTAAAACAAAACCCAGATCCGTGTCACAAAATTAAATATTAGGAAGTAAACATATGGAATTTAAGTAAAGGGAATGCTTTAAAAGTTTGAGCTGGAAAAAAAAAAAAAAAAAAGGCAGATGAATAACTGTAAGGTTAAGTGCAAAAAGGTATCTAAAATAATTTCAAAGGAGATGTTTTAAAATTGCCATGACAGCAGCCTTTCAACTGTGTGCTGAAGAAACTGGAAAGTTACTAATGATGCTCCTGATACTTCTGCTCCTACAGTCTAGAGTTCTGGCTTCAGCTTCAAAGGGAATGATGCTCACACCCTCTGTTTGCAGTAAAAAGTTCTCATCATGCTCAGTCCACAAAACAACAGGTAGCTATGCTCTTTCATGTGTACCAGAAGATATGCAAAGGAAAGCTTCCCACTGAGATGAACTCAGCTCAAAATCCTCTGTCCAGGCCGTGGAAGGCTCTTTTCTGGATCTCTGTGCAGCTACTGCTACAAAGCTGCTTTGTGTCAGAGCACACTGGTGTGCTCTCAGCAAGCCAGCTCTTTAGCTGGTGCAAATGGCTGAATCTCCCTGACATCAGTGGAGATTCAACCATTTATCCCAGCACAGGAGCTGAGCTAACAAATTCATTCCTCTCCAAGGCGGATCTAGGGTGTCTGGTCCAATTAAATCTGCACCAACCTTAAGCTCCCTCATCACAGCAGTCATAGAGGTGAAAATATTAATATCTTACCCAGATATTGGTACATAGTGTCTGAGGGCCAGGAACCAGCAGGAGTGGCGGTGTAACATAGGTAATATGGGGCCTGAACTCAAAGCTGGCTCAGGGATGCTGAGTCTGTGCCTGCCTTCAACTGCTCGGTGACCCCAGGGCTGTGGTGGTCCCTGTGAGAGCATCTGGCCACCAAGCAGTGGTGCTGCATGCCTATTTTATACTTGAAAGACCATACTTATGCTATCAATGGAGATGATGTAAGGAGTGAAATTTGTGAAAAACTTTTTTTTTTTCTGAATTTCTGTTATTCCATGAGCAAAATTACTGTAAAATTGCAGTATTTTTGGAAAATTGTCTCCCACTCAAAAAGCCTCAGAATATTTTTCTTTGCAGTTTTGTGTGAGATGTTTTCATGGAAACTTTCAAAGCAGATAGTCATGTTTTCTGGCTGTATTTTTATTCCACTTTGGCAATTATTGATCACATGGTCTAGCTTACAATTCTCTGATTCTCTTGCATTAAGAACAGGAGGTGAAACCATGATGGCTTTGTTTTCCACAAGAGTATTTTATATTTTGAATCTTTCTGCTAGATAACTAGGTGGTAATTAACTCATCCATCTTTAATAGCTGAAGCAAAAGTGGGACATGACTGTTAACTGTGTATTTCCTTTTCATTATCAAGGCACATCATGCTGGGTGAGGATTTGATCTGTCAAATTTATAACCTTTCCTCGGTCTAGAGGTTCCCGCATTTCCCATCTGTGTCTATGTGTGTTCCGCCCATTCCAATATTTTTAGCACCCACCTTGTCTTGATCTGACAAGACTGCCTTTACCTGAGAGTACTTTCAGTACTCTCTTTCTTCTTAGTTGTCCTTGCACTGAGTACCAAGAGTAACTTTTCACTGAGTACCAAGGATAACTTATCACTGAGCATGAGTGAGCACCTCTCATAACAGAGGAGTAATTGCTGCACCACAGTTTGTTGCATTATCAGGAAAGGAGAGAAATCCTTCATTTTTACACAGTTATAGATATCAAAGGATGCACAAACAGGTGCAGAGAAAGCAGATGTAACATCACATGTCTACCTTTCTGCAAAAATGTCCCATTAGTGCAGAAATGCCAAAAACTGTAGGGTGTAGGCACACATTGCAAAGAAACCCTTGGTTACATATGACTATGAATAACAAACTGCTTGGGGCTATGGTTCCTGTTGATTTCAGAGGCTGGAGAGTGCAGCTTCTTCACTAAGATGCTGCTAGAGAAGATCTTTCTGGTCTCCGGCAGGGGCTCCATGCAAAGCAAGAGGTATTTCAGATTGATCTTGTGTGACAACATGGCTATGGGAGCTGAGAGATGCAGGTTTGAACTGCTCCAGTTCACATCTCTGCTAGAAACAGTGATCCATTGTATGTTTGTTTATGGCTCTGAGCATATTGAAGGCAAGCCACTGTGCACACACACTAAAACACACTGGAATGAACCTGGACCCTTTAGCACATTATTGGTGCATGCTGTCAGTGTGAAGTTTGGAGACCTTTTTCTCTTTTATTCAGATATAATAAATGTTGAATACAACCTCCATCAGTGGGGAATGAAAAAGATCTACAACAGCAGAACTAGTAGCCCAGGACACTCATGTGGAAGACAGGGAGACTACATCCAAATCTGTGGTCTAAATCAGGCAGAATTGCAAGAGATCCCACATATTCACTGATGGTTTAGACTATCAGGTTGAGCAGATGCTGCTGAGCATCTCCTGTTTCCAAACAGAACTTTTCCAGTTCCTTGCGGTAATGCCAAGACACGTGCACCCACATAAGAACGCAACATGCACGTACACACAGATCTGATGGCATTAAAGATGACATAAAATGTGGAAGAAAAGCATTCGGCACCTGTCAATCACTTAGTGTCCTTCCTTTGAACAGTAACATCAGATTTCAGAAAAAGCAGGGTGTTGACTATGTAGAATGGAGGCTATAGGATCTTCCTTGGCCTAAATCATAGCATGCCAGCAAGGAATAGTTTGCTCACAGTCAAAGAACACTGAATACACAGGATGATGAAACTAAAAGGTGGTACTTCTTTTCATGCTCTTGGTCTTCAGACTCCAAATGCATGGTTTACATACTGAAAAAATACTTTCACATCCAACTGATGTGACTAATTTCCTATCATACTTAATATTTCATTGTACACTAGATTTTCTTGGAATAGATGTATATTTAATCTCTTCTTTTGCAGAGCTTGAATTTTTATTTTCCTCACTTTTCATCCTTACAAGAATATAGTTGGCTGTTTCTGACTTCTCCCCATCCTAGCTCACAGATGAAAGGACCAATATTTGGAGATAGTGTGCTGCCTAGAAAATATTTTTTGTGTCAATAAATTACTTGTTCCTTCTCAAAGAACATTTCTATATCTCTTACTGACCTCTTGCTCCTGGTGTGCTTGGAACATTTATTGGTTTTCTCACCATTCCCCCACTCTATGATCTCTAGGATTTTCCAATTGATTTCTCATGTGCTTTCTTCATTTTATTCTTACCATCTTTGTAGTCTATGGCCAGACATTGCTGTAGTTGTGGCCAGCAGATGAGGTCACCAGCTACATGTCTGTATTTGGCAGAATTTGGCAGATGTCTCTATTTTTGCTATAGTAATATCAGTCAGAGACTGGAGCTCCAAGACGTTGTCACAACTTCATTTCCAGTCCTTGCCCTGAACAGGGGAGGGGCTGAATAGGCAAAGGGTGGCACCATATGCACACAATTTAACTTTGCTTTGCTTTTCTTTACCGGAGTGATTTTCTGCCTAAGCACGAAGGAAAGTCAGATAAATATTTATCAACTTGATTCTTATCTGAAACAAAACATATGCTTATGTATTCGTTATCGGGGCACAGTAACATAAATAGCATGATGGCATGATGACGCAGACTAGAGATCCAGCTCAAGAAGTGTTTGATTTCATATATTTATGGGAAAGTGCTATTAGATTTTGGGAAATATGGCATATCTTAAATCCTAACTGTACTTTTATGTAAAGCTGCAAAATGAGAAACTCTGCGTTAGCCACTCTGAAGGACAATAAATACAAATATTCACACAAGGATGAACCTTCAGGAGGAAGAAAATGCACATAACTACATCAGATATTTGAAATGAGAAGTCTGATTTTTTTTACTTGGCCTGCAGTAAAGAGAATCTAAAAGTAATTTTGCAGAAGTGCCTCAAACCACAAAGTATTTTTGTTGCTAATGATTTCAATAGTATTATATTTGTTGTAAGCAATTCATTAGCACTGCCTTTTCCTATCTTATCATAAATCTTCTGACAATGAAATATCTGAATGTTACTCTTGCAAAAGGAAAAAAAAAAAAAAAGGAATTGATCAAAGATTGTCACTGTGTTAAAGAGATTCAAAATAGCTCTGGTTTAATACCAGGAAATGACATACATTTTGCTTGTGTTAGTGTTCCTCTCTGGAATGCTTTGACGGGCATAACAGCCAAACATTGCCAAAGCCAACAAGACTGGCAAGAACAATGTCAATATTTAGGGAAGTTTGTGGAAAATGCAGGAAGGTTTGAAAATCCTGATAAAACTGACCCAGAGACCAGCACCCACTCCTTGGTTTTGCTGCCAGGATCCTGGGAGACTCCATTCATTTCAGTGATATTTTTCAAGTCTGGAGGAGACAACAAAGCCAAGTTCTACAAAACAACAAAAGCTCTAACACACTCAGCCCTGTGTTTGCTGCTGCTGTAGTCTGGCAGAAAACTTCCACCAGCAGGTTTTTCACCCTGAAAAATCCCACTGTGTTTCTTATTCACTACACTGTGGTCTTAGTAAGAGAACAGCAGGGTCACAAGCCACCCACTTACCCTTCTCCTCTGTGTCCTGGGAAGACAAGATGCCCTGTACCATTTGAAAGGTAACTGGAGCCTGACCTGGGAGAAAATGATAAAAAATTGAGTTTAACCACCATGCAAAATCACACAAAAAATATAAAAAATACTACTCGTCTGCCTATAATTTTAATGAAATACAAAGTGGTGGGCTTATGCAGCTATTTTCACATACTGGAAAATGATTTTCATTGTTTTCAGGTGTTGGTGTTTCAAAAGGGGAAATACTATTATTCATGAATTTTGATATAGAAAATATATTCTAGGGGATTTTGATTGAGTGATATGCTTGAAAGCAGAGGCATGATGAATAATGTTTGTAAACAATAATGTGCTAGGATAAAAAATTGCATAAAGAAAACAATAGGTTTAAAACTCTGAGAGGTCACATGAAGGGTCGTAACTATGTACAGTTTAGAGAGTTTTGGGTTTAGAGAGAAAGGATAATAACTTGAAAACACTGTTTATCCTATAATCATCTCAAAAAACCAAACCAAACCAAAACAAAACAAAAAAAACCAAACCAAAAAAAAAACAGACAAAAGAACTGCCTGTCTAGTTTAATCTAGCCTTTTTTCTATAACATCTGAACAAGTCTGTCACTAAAAGTAGTGAGCATGTCACTGTGGTTTTCTGGTGTATGTACAACTGAATGTACAAAGACCTGTAGCAAGAAGTTATCTGCTCTATTTTACAGCAAGGGGGGATAAGAGGAAGAAATTGCATTTGTACAAGAGAAAGAGGAATGGATAACTAAAAGGATTTTTACCCTGTTTTTCTAAGGAAACTAGCCTTATCCTGTTATGCTACCTGCGCTCTTTTGTGTCTGTGAGCTGCACATATAACTTTAGAATGCATTGACTAATTTCACCTCAATGGGCAGAAAGGTAGAATTATCAAATATGTTGAGATCCTACTATTGCCAGAGATAGAGCATTTGAACTTCCAGTGAGTTATTCCACCACTGCTAGACATCAGGAATGCACACCCATTAGGGAAAGTCCGTATGAAAATTAGAGACAACCACTCAGTAGGAGCAAGATCTTTTGCTTGCGGTTTCTGTAGTGTCACAATTCATTTCTTAACTTGAAGCAAAAAGATGGCTCTGTCTCAAAACGGAATTCAGAATGAATACAAGCTCATTGGTTAGTGAGCACACCACAGAGAAGAAGGTTGGAGGCTCATGATTTCCATTTGCACTAGTTGGGTTGGTCGTTTAGGGCAATCAGTTTTGCTTCCAGGATATTCTTGGGATGATGATGAAGAAATAGAGAAAGCGAATAGGTCTACATTTAGGCTGAATGAGGAAGGTGAAAAACAGGATCATGGAAATAGTGGAAATAGCTGAAAATGTGGCATATGGCTATTTCACAGAGACACACCTGAAGGGATTAACACAAAGATGATCACACCTAAAGGAGTACCAGTCAGCAGAATAAAATGGAGAGCAGTGAAATTTAAGAACTCCAGTTACTCTGCCACACTATATTAAAAAGTTTGTATGCCTGCTCTATGTTTCCTTATGAAGAAAATACTAAAATTGATACCAAAATGCTGCAGCAAAGATCTCTAAAAATTACAAGTTTTAAATGAAAAATTGCACATCGATTGGGGTTGTCCCAGTAGCTATCAGAAAGGGACCTTCTTGGGCAAAGTTCCTGTGTCTTTTCTCCTCCACATTGACAGGAATTATGTTTTGACAAGTTCTGAATTCAGAGGAACAAGATGAGGAGTATCTGAACAGACAACATCCACCATCCAAATGGAACAGCCTGAATGGAAAATTCAGTGGTGCCCATTAGAAAAGGAGAAATAACTCTAGTGCTGCCATAAAAAGACCTCCCAACTACAGCTCAGTTGATAGGTGCCACTCCTCAGCAGCAGATCACTGAACTTTCAAAAATTCTTCTTCTTACCGCAACAGGGGAGTAAGAAGAAGAAATCCAGCCTGGAGGGTGGTGTACACCTGGGCTTTCCAGATGGCTGTACTTCTCTAAAGGATAAGATTAAATTTTCTATGACAATTGTAGGAGAAACAAATGGCAACACAGCTGAACCATAAATCTTGTCAAAGTCACAATCAGAAAAGTTGAAATGACTGATCCATTTCTGTAAATCAAAGCTGAACTTCACTGCTTTCTTACCCTCATGAGCTCATTAGTTGCTATAGAGCTCTTCTACACAAATATGACATTCTACGTAGATGTGAGCACCTAGCTGACAAAAAAATCTGGGGAAACACAAATATACATTTCAGAGGAGGTCAGAGAGAATTGTTAATTTATGTGAATAATGACTGTTATAAATATGTAGTGCAGCTTTAAAAAAAAATAAAGTGCATGATTTATTAAAATGTGAGAGTTGCAGATAACAGATTTGGTGTGCAAGGTAAGGCTGCCATTCATATAACCTTATGTCATTTATCACAACTGCAATAAAACAATGTATAACACAAATAGTGTTTTAAAAAATAAATGCATCAGCTTTAGTAAAAGTATTAATTACTATTTTATGCCTAGCACCAGAACAATCTGATTATCCATTTTTCAAGACTCAAAGACAGGTTTTTAATAAATCATCAAAAAGCACACTCTTAGTTTAGAGAAATAACCCTCTAAGCAGTGTGTTTCTTCATTTTTCCATTACCACAGTGCTCTTTCTGATTTCTATCATGATTAATGTGAGCCAAGATTATTGTTAGCATGAAGTGTTTTCTGCTCTTCCTGGAAGGCAAGTGCATGCAATATTGTATTTCCATCACCTCATGGTAAAAACTGCAGATAATTCGGGTCTGGAACCTCAACAAAAAAATTACATTTGTAAGCAAAGAGTTGCATAAACTTTTACAGACAAATCAAATAATAACTGGATGAGAGCTCTTTGTGGAATGTTAATAATTTTCATAGGTATTAATATGACAGATCGATGAAGGGTAAGGTTTTCATACATAACATTAGTTACTTATGAGTGAGCAACAGTTTAATTTTAAAAGTTCAGAATACCTCTTTTTAACTAGTAGAATTTAGCAATCCCCTCGATTTTCTGAAGATCATCTGCAGATAGCACAGACAGAAATGCAGAGACAAGATTGCATAGATAGCATATAGTTCAGATGTAGTTTCTCCACTCAAAATCAAATGATCAAAATATTTCTTTACCCTTAATTTGTTTCCAGATACAACCTGAACAACTCTGCAAAGAAGATATTTCTCCAACCGTCAGTCTGTTTGGTAATATTGTAACCAAAATATTGCCTAAACTAGAACTGTGTGAGACTGATACTTTTTTTTTTTTTTTTTTTTTTTTTTTTCCATGGTGGGTGTATTCTGCCAATTTTCAAATACTGCTTTGCATATTCTCAGTTTTGTTTTGGAGTTCAGATTCAGTAAATATGATTTCCTGAGCATGGCCTAAGCTCATAATGAGTTTTGGTGAGATGGTCCTGTGTTTTCTATGCATTTGCTCACACAAGCAGCTTCTGCTGAATCACAGCTTCTCTGTTTATACTACCAAGCAGCCTTTTGCATGCACACACTCTCAGGGTCTCATCTACTTTACATGGTGAAACAATTGATGACCGAGGATAGTGGTGACAGTGATGACTGTAAGAATAACTGCACTGTTGGACAGAAGTATTTTGAGCCTGATGTTTCAATAGTGGCCAGGAGTGGATGCTTAGAAAGAACATGGATGTATAAGCTGATTCTTCTCCAAGCACCAGGACCCTGAGATGATGACATTTGCAGAGAACAGAAAGTATTTTTAATTAGTCAAGACTAGTAACAGATTTGAAGAATTTTAGCAAGACCTTGGGAAAGGGGGAAATAAGGGAATGACAAATGACATGCTGCTGTTCTCAAATGTCAGGTAAGGGGCACTGAAGGTGACCACTTGACACCTGAGCCACTGGGACTGGCTGCTGGGTTATACACTAGGTATAATTACATAATATGCATGGACATCAGTAGGAAAATCTAGTAAAACTCAAATGGTTTATCTGATCAAAAAGGAATGCCAAATGGCAGGATGTGAATAAATGGGATAATGAAGCAAAAAATATTGGGAAGCTTATTTAATTTAAGTGAATTATATATCAGATCTAGTGGATAAGTATTAATAAAGTCATCTGACTTGCAAGTTTATCGAGATTTCTAAATATATCCATTCTCTCGGGTTTGGCTTCCTGAGATTCAGGTGGTTTTAGAGTCTTTTCGCCTTCTGCAAAGCCCTGAGCCAGATGCAAGAAAGAGACGGAGTCTTCAGGTTCTGATTTTCAAGGTTGCATGCTTTGTTTATTGTTTCTTATCTTACAATTCTCTCAATGCCCAGCTAAGACCTGTGCAGCTGCTCGGGCATCTGACGACTCCTCCCGAGCTGGGCTGTCACTGCCTCTTATAGTAATTGTTACATACTCTTTATTTATCATTATTTGCCAATACCTACTACCTGTACTAAACAGATCATCTCTACTTTGACCCAATCTCCTTAAGCTATTTGTGCCACCGTCACTACAGAAAATGGAGTGAAGGAAGAAAAAGAGACAACGCCCAAAATCCTCCATCTTGCTCCTATCTGCTTCCATACTAAAGAACCCAAAACCACTGTTTTTGACCCTGTGATAAGCTAAACTACTATCTTTCACACTCTTGTGGCCTGTAATTCATATTGCAATGTAGGAAGTCTTTCCCATGGACTGGGATCAAAGCCAGCGTCTTCCTGGGCTCTGTGCCAGGGTCGCAGACCCCCCTGCCTAGGTCTTTGACCCTCCAAGGCAACCAAAGGAATACCCTGGACTCCGACACCATTCCTCATATTTCTATGTTTGTTTCAAGTATTTTTCATAGCAGTAGCACAAACTTTGAACTTACTCTATAATGAAATCCACTAAAGTTACAATGGTGCCCATGTGCTCAATGGGATCCTGGAAGCCCAGTAGTAAAGGAGATTGTAAGAATCAGAAAAAATGTAATGAAGTTCTATAGCAATTTAAAATAGTTCAGATACCATATATTTTCAAAACTAAAAGAGAAAAGGTGGCTAATGAAATGAATTTTAAATGAAGTGGGATTCTTTCTAATGTACCAGTCAAAAAAATGTAATGGTCTGAGTATTGTCAAATATTACTATAAAATAAATATATAAACTGACACTGAATAACCTGACTCATTCTCTACTCCATGACAGCTTTCTCAAAATCTAATTCTCACTTGGTGTGTAATTTGCATCACAAGAGCAGTTGCAGTGATATTCTAAAATCTATTTTCAACAAAATCCAGTAGTGTCCTAATAAACACTCATATTTGTGGTAATGACAACAGAATTGCTAATTATTTATTTATTTGATTTTTTAAATATGTTCATTCTTTCTAGGATTGGGGGGAAGTAAAGGAGACATTTTGAGCTACAGTATTGAAACAGCAGGCAAAATATATCACATACTGAAATCTTAGAATCAAACATAATGAGGTTTACACATTCAGGCTGCTCTGCACTCTAGATCCTTGTCAGATCTGTCTACATAGCTGCTTAACTTTTACCAATCCAATACATATCAATGCTGGAAAATGGTTAGTTAGGTAGCACTGAAAACACTTCCAGTTACTTGAGTAGTATTATCCATCACTGTGGCTGCTTGCTTGAAACTTCTGACATTTACATGATTATCCTTGGGGGAGGGAACTTAGTTGTTGGTTTTAGAAATATTTTCTCTGTCTCTAGCACCTTACTAGCCTGATTAGTAATTCTTGTACTTCTACTCTTGCTGCAAAACAGAATTCATAAATGCCGTGGTGCCTCACACAGGAGTTGATTATGGATTCCCTTTGAGTTTTCCCAACCTAAAATACATAATATAACTAAAAAGGAGGATGAAAATAGGATTTTGAGTCCTCAAAATGAATTAAAAAGAATGTGAATATCCGCAGTGATGATCAGGGACTTGGTCAGGAACAGACAGTGTGTGTACCAGCATAACAGAATTTTTTTTTTTTTTTTCCCTAGAATAGGCATAGGTACAATGATACAGAAGTTGCCTTACACCAGAGCAAATATTTCTATGTCAAAAAATCAGAAAAAGAAAAAGAACAAAAAATCTGAAGAAAAAGAACAAAAAATCTGAAGAAAAAGAAAAAGAAACTGGTAAACAATAGCCTTGATGCCAATGCAACAAAAGGTTTATTATTCAAGACTCTTCTAGCACACAAATGTTCATCATTCATATCCTTTATTCCCTCTGCTTGGTATAGGGCTCTTCAGCTATCATTTCAGGTCTGCTTACCTTTAATTTATTTAGCTCAAGAGCTAAAGGTAAAGAATTTTTCCTTTTCCTGCTCACTTCTGAAACTGATTTGCTCAGGGAAAAAAAAAAAAAAAAAAGTAAAGTGAGTTGTTAGATTCCCTTACCATGGATTCAAGTATTCAAGATGCAAAGTATTTCTAATTCAGACTGTGCCATCATGGCCTTGGGGCAATCAGGAATTAAACATGGAGCTGCTGGCTCTCTGATATGTTCTCCCTGAGTTTACTATCTATTTCATCCTTCGGTACCTTGTCTCCAGTGTTACTGCTTGTGCCTGGACAGGCTTCTGCTCAGGCTCCTTTCTGTGACCAGCAGCAGCCAATGTGAGCTGTGCTCTATTCAACATCCCATGTGGATTTTGTGGCACACTGCTGACCTTTTATGATACCCTATTGTGACAATCTTTTTCTAATAACAAATCCTATCACACGGAACAATTTCATCTCCATAATCCCGGTGCCTTTTGTATTATTGATGGTGCTCAGGCTATTTCTTGTTAGCCTCAGTCTAAGATAATTCTTTCAAGCTGCTGTGAAGTTGGGTCATTTTACATTTCTTGCTCAAACTTGTCAAATTTTATAACAGTAATAGGTAGCACTTGAATCACATTTACTTCAAACTCATCTTCCTGCAGCTTCTTCCCTTCAGTGTTTATCAGCACTCTTAAAAGCATGTCTGATATAAAAAGCTCTTTACTGGGACAGTATTTCAGTTTAATGAGGATTTTTGCAATTTCATGATCATTTTCTGAAGTCTAGATAGTGCTTCTTTGCACAATGACTTCTGTAATAGGGCTTCTGAAGTTTTTTAGGCTGCATCTCCTCTGACCTATTTCTTTTTATAAACATATTTATTCAACTTCTCACAAACAAAAACATTTGCTGGTGTCTATTTTCCAGGCTGAGAATTTAATTTTTGTGTTATAGCTTGTGCTTCAGAAGAATAGATAGCCACTCAGAAGGGCAGAATATGTTTGCTACAGGCTGGTTTCGATTTTTCATGACTCAGTAAGTGGAAAGAGCTGCTACTGCTTCCAGTGTGTTGTTTAACCTCCTGGCTAGTTGCTAAAGTCTTCTCCCACTCCCTACCTTGCCCAGCATCCCTGTAGCAGAGTCTGGCCATTTCAAGGTTTCAGTTTTTCAAGGTGGGAGTGTTGTACTTAGTTTGACTCAGTATTGAGCTGCTGCACTTTGTAATTGCAAAAAAGGGAACTGTCATAACTCTAATGAAAGTCTTTATTTTCAAGCCTCTATAATCATTATTGTAGTCAATTTAATTCCTTCCCCCTCAGCCTCAGGCTTTTGTCCTGTTATCTGGCCTGTTCATGAGATTCCCTTTTATTCACTCTGGGTGACAAGCAGAGCTTACTCCAGGAAAGGCATCTGCAGAGGCTAGACCTGATGGCTGAGTAGTCAAGACCTAACATAGCTGTTAATTAATCCCCAACTTGGTAATGGGGGTTGTTGTGAAAAGCGGAGCTATCCAGGCTCTGTCTCTGCCCTTGCACGGGGTATGGGGCGGGCAGAGTGGGCACTCTGCTTACCAGTGCCCTTGGAGGTCAGGAGAGAGGAGTGTGTGGGGCCCAGCCAGGTTTGGTGTACGATCCTGCACGCTGCCTGGCCCGCAGATTGCTTAAGTGTGGAGGCTATTAAGCCAAGCAGTGTTAGTACAAACACACTGCCCTGGAAAGAAGACAGACAATAATATAAACATGCTCCCCTGGAGAGAAAGCAGTTAATCCAGACAGCGTACAAACACAACCCCCAAGTGAGAAACCCCAGCAGGCTGCTCTCTCGCTTAGGGTGAGTAAAATGTGTTTCCCCACCATGAGGCTTTGTGGTTGATATGTTAATCAGTTATACCCCATTGGTTCTTTCCTTACTTCTTCCTTTTTACCCCAGCCAATTGGTCCATTTTTGATTCTTCCCCTGATTGGTTAATTTCTCAATCCGCTGCCCGATTGGCTCAGATGTTTTACCCCACCCCCTGCCTTCCCTATATAACCCTCTGTTTTTGGTGGCCCTCTGGCTCTTTGTCACTGGACTCCTCCTCTGAAGAAGAAGCTGAATAAAGCCTCCTGTGGAACTCCATACAAAGGCTCTGTCTCTTCCTTCAGCGTCACCCCACAGAGCTGATTTCACTGAAGAGCTTGAAATCACTCAGAAGGAAGCAGAACTGTCTGTGCCTCTGGGTTGTCCTTCTAAGGACACTTCTCCACGAAGGTCATGGGCACTCTGACCATCCCCCACCACAACACTTAAGGTTAAGAGAAAATCAGAAGCTCCTACCGGGCATCCCTCATGTTCCCAACAGCTTTGTGCAGCCCAGCCCATACTGCACAGGGCACTTGATTCCTTCCATCAGCTGCCCAGCTGCCTGGACACAAAAGCTCTTTTACCAGTGCACCCTTTAACCAGTCTACAAGCCATGTCTCTGTGTGCACCACATTCTAGCCCATGGTGTCTGTAACAAACATGTGATACTCAGAAGCTGATACTACAGCCAACGACAATTAATTCATGAGGGAAATAAAGAAGCCTATGTTAATATATATTAAGCCTCACCTTCATACTTCACATGTCATATGATAGGTCTTTAATTGGCTGGAACTGTACCTCCTGCAGTAACTGTAACTCCATGAACAGCTGGATGTTGTGTATGATTTGGGGCAGCAAACGCTCTGGTTGCAGAATGCATGGATTTGCAACTTGGAGATGATGCCAAGAAAAGACTGAGATTTCAAAAGTCAGTAGTAAAGCTGATTTAGGCCCTTTTCTGTAGGCATCTTTTAAGATTACATAACACAATTTCAAAGCATGGATATAGGGAGATACCTCTTCACATGGTATATTGAGTTGTTTATAAAATTGCATCAAGCAGTATTTTTAACATATCTTACTTTTCTCTGCTTAATTAACTTGATCTATAAATTTATTTTTCTTCTGTGCTAGAATTGAAAAATGCTTGTGCTGTATAAGATTAGAAATTTTAACTCAAGTAAATGTTAAAAAAAAGGCTTGCAAATGGCCTAATATGGATAATGGTAAGTCAAGCTAGCAGTCTTTGTTATAAGAAGAAAATTATTCCTTCCTCCCTGAGTTCAATGACAGCAAAAATGAAGCTTTCAATAGAAGACTTGTAGTTCACACAACATTAGGCACATTCTGAGTAAATTTCATTTGCACATCTACTATGTATTCTCACAAACTGGTGTGAGACCTGTCCATCACATAAATAATCAAAGCAAATGCAGATATGTTTAGATCAAATTTGTCTTGGAATTTTCTTGCAGCCGCAAAGTCTTTATGAGTCAGCCAGATGTTCCAGAATGAAACATTCAGAAAAGGATTTTCAAGTTAATTCCGTGAAATTAGTTCCTCGTATTCTATGTGAAACAAAAAGGTGTTGAGCTTGTGTAGACAAAAAATACCATCCAAACTTTCTATTCTTGGTACATTTAGGAAATTAAGTCTGCCTCCTCAATTCAAAACTTACAGACAGATAGGAAAATATTGTGAGTTATTAATGTGCCTCCAGCATGCTAAAAGCCACAGTAAAGATTTTAAAATGTTACTGATCCCAGAGAAATATAAAAGAATCCCTGTGACTAGAATGCCCAGGAAAAAAGAACAGTCTTTCAAGACCACCATAGAATCATAGAATTGCTTAGGTTGGGAAAGACCTTCAAGATCGTCAAATCCAACCACTAACCCAGCACTGCCAAGTCCAGCATTACACCATATCCCCAAGTGCCACATCCACACCTTTTAAATCCCTCCTGAAGTGGTGAATGCACCCCTTCCCTGGGCAGCCCGTTCCAGTGATTGATTGACAATCCTCCACCTGAATATATGTTTCCTCATATTCAACCTAAAGATCCTCTGATGCAACTTGAGGCCATTTCCTCTTGTCTTAATGCTTGACATTTGTAAGAAGAGGCCAATCCTCACTTGGCTACAACCTCCCTTCAGGGAGTTATAGAGAGCAATAACGTCCCCTCAGAGCCTCCTTTTCTCCAGGCTGAACAATCCTAGCTCCCTCAGCCACTCCTCATAAGATTTGTGCTCCAGGCCCTTCCCCAGCTCTGTTGCCCTTCTCTGGACACTCTCCAGCCCCTCAGTGTCTTTCTTGCAGTGGGGACCCAGAACTGAACACAGGATTTGAGGTGTGACCTCACCAGTGCTGAGTGCAGGAGGACAATTCCTGCACTGGTCCTGCTGGCCACACCATTGCTGATACAGGCCATGATGCCATTGGATTCTTGGCCACCTGGGCACTGCTGGCTCATGTTCAGCCACTGTCAACCAGCACCCCCAGGTCCTTTTCCACCAGGCAGCTTTCCAGCTCCTCAGCCCCAGCCTGTAGCACTGCACAGGGTTGTTTTGACAAACATAAAGGCTCTGGCACTTGGCTTTGTTTAACCTCATACAAGTTTACAGTGCCTTTAAAGGAACCTGATCCTTCTGTGCTTCCCATACAGATTTAAGAGCAGCCACTCTTTTCAATGTCAGGTCTGTTTTGTGAAATTTATACACAATCTCTAACACAGAATGGAATTAAAAATCCACAGCGATCAGTGGATTATCTTGAAATATAAAGTAAACATTAGGCTTTCACTTGGCTGATTTGGCTTGGAAAGGGGTTGACTGCTTAAGAATCTTGTGTCCTTCATAAATGTGTTTCTGCTTCAAAATTATTAATTAGTGTCCTTGATGCAGAAAATGCTGCTGCTTCCCCCCCCCCAAGGAAAATTGCAGAAATTACTTGATGTAAAATATACAGAAATTAATGTATGTTTGCAATCAAAAGTGTTTAATTGTTTCCACAACACATTTTACAATAAATGCAGCATTAGGACTCCCCCAGAACAAATTGCTCACTTTTAAAATGCCAAGTAGACAAATAATTGAAATTAAAGTATTTTGGAAAATAAACAACCAATACAAAACAGCTGTGGTTAATTGGTTAATAGACTCCCCTTAATGCATAAACTCAAAATATGGTGCAGAGAAAAAAAAATGAAATCAAAGAGTATGATTACATCAGAAGAAATTTGGAAGGATTTTTTTTTTTTTTTTTTTTTTTTTTTTTTTAAATAAAGCAATGTGGATCAGGTCTCCTAAAAACAAGGAGAAGTAAAAACAAGAGGGCAGAAAACCTTCTGGGGAGCAATAACTGTCAGAGTTGTGGAAGACATGACAAAAAGACAGAGACTTGCCCTGTGGAAAATCAAGATCCTGTGGTAACACTGCAATGATACTCAAGTGCATCTTTTCCTTTTATACAAGGATGCCAGGAAATAAAGGGAAAGTGATGGAGAGGTGGAGTGGACAAGCCAAGAGATGCTTGATCATGGTGCATAACAGGAGATCAGCCACTTCCAGACATAGGCCAGACTGAAACTTTGTGAGTTTATGGGTTTCTGTTTTACAAGACACAGAGGAGTTTCACACTATTCATAGTCCAAGTATATAGTGCTTGTATAGTTAAAGCAGAGGGTGCATTATCCCTGCCATGTTTTCTTTCAGGTCATTCTTGTCAGCAGTACAAACTTTTACAGTTTGTCTGCAAATCTTTCACCATTCCACATTTATAGCCTCTTTGCAGCAGTGGGTTTTTACTTATAACCAAATCCACATTATTTTCTTTTGGTTTCCCTTAATCTTTGATTGACCTTAGTATAGGGATATCTCAGGGCCATTTTATTTCCCATGAAAATCAAGACTAGGGAGAACACCCCAATAGTCCAGGAACAGAACTGGGAAAGGAGTTAGCCTGATATCTGCGTGCCTGGAAGACACCTTTTGCCTGTGCAGAAGATAAAACTTCCAGGGTTGGGATTCCTGCCACAGAAAAGGAGAAGTGGGAATGAAGCTGGACCAGACTAGAATTCCACTAACTCAGAGTGAGTGCTTCTGAAGTTCAAATAGAATTGAAAATGTAATGTCAGTCAAAAGTGATTATGTCCAAAAAAAAAAAAAAAAAAAAAAAAGCAAGGTGTTTATCTCAGAGCAAAAGGATTGAATAAGTACAAAATTGCCTCAGCACCTGCCATCCCTACCACTATTTCAACCTGTAGTTAGTGCTGTGCTTCTTACGTGTTTTCAGCTAAAAAATGGGCTGGTTAGGCTCTATTCTGGGGCCAGTGCAAATCCCTGTTGATCAGTGAATGTAAGCTAACTTATTCTGGGTTGGTCCTGTTGTTCTGGGGCAAGGTACAGCAGAGTTCTGGTAGCATTTTTGCAATTAGATGGGATCAGAGCATATGAATAGTCCTACTTTAAAAATACCACCAAATGTCACTTCTCCCACTGTGTTATCTTCCGGCACCATAATAAAACTTTTATATAGTCTCTAAGATTGATCCTGGAAAACATTAGACAGCACTGAGGATAGCTGTACATTTGCTCCCTAGAAGGCCTGATCTTTACATGGTACCTTCAAAACAACAGGCCAGGTATATGATGCTAAGTCACAACTGGGATTTGCCACTATTTTTTTTTCCATGCCTACAAACTGCATGTGCACAGCATAAAATGGCAAATGAAAGAAACATAAAAGAAAAGACATTTTCACCCCCTTGGAAGTAGAGAGAGAATGTAAATTCCCTAAGCCACACTTCCCTCACAATCACTTCAGGAATAAGATGATACCTAATTTGCTAATTGCTACAATGTTAGAAGGAGAAAATTTGTTCTTTCTGATTCCATATCCTGAGATGTGCCACAGTACCAAAACATTAGTAACTGACTGTGCTATTATTATACTATCTCTAGAAAAATCTGTCAGTTAGAAACAATAAATTGAAATTAACACAGCTATAGAAAGACCAGTAGTGCTTGTTTTCCCAACTAATAGGCATTATTCTTTTACAGGTATCCCTTAATTGGTACCCTAAGCATTGACAGCCTATTGATTAGGTGGATGGTTCACTCTTTGTCTCTGTAATGTTCCTTTAATGGTATCTGAAGTGAAGTGACTAGAGTCCAGCATCTAAACCTCTTAGACATTTCTGATAGTCTAACCTCAGCAGTTTGTCAGCATTCCCTCAATAAATACCCCTCTCTTTGTCTTTTATCTGCCACAAAAGGCTGTCTCAAAGCTATAAAAAAATGTTTCTTTCTTCAGTGACAAAAGACACTGCCACACTTCATCTTCCTGAAGGGAATTAGGAGCCTCTTGATTAACTTCAGTGGGAGCAGAGTCAGATGCAGGATCTCACAGCATCATCTTTTGCTTGATAAGTTGTAGTTATTTTGCATTGTTCAGCTACGTACAGACCATATTCGTTAGTCATTTTCATTCATGACAAGGATGAATTCATTAGTTTCTGATGCTGATTTAGATTTGTAATTATTACTTATAATTAATTGCTAATGAAGGCTATTAGTGTCTAGCTGACATTTTTCCTTTCCCTGCTAAATGCTAACAAGTTTGAGCACAGGAAAAAGGTCTTGTCTTAGACAGGAATTGACTCATTTTAACAAATAAGCCTGAACAGTGCTATTAACCTTCTAGAGCATGAGATCTTTTCTACCACAAGTACAGAGCAGTGCCTTATAGAAGTAAAATAGTAAAATATAGAAATATAAGCATAGAATGTAAAATAGTAAAATCAAGGCTACAAAAAAAGCTATTTTGTTTTTCATGGATGTTTGCAAATACATCATCATTCATCCTTCTCCTTAATCTTCCTCCCATAAAGACATACATGAGCCATGGAGAAGTATTTCTAGTGCATTTATACATTAGTAACCACAGATGACAGGGCATCAAGGGAAACTCTGGTCCCTACTGCTTGAAAAACAGTCTTTCAATGATGTCAGAGAAACTATTCCGGATTAGATCTGATGTATAAAATTTCTGAAGCTCATCTCTCTCTATTTTCATTTCCCTCATACTCCAGGCCAGCTGGAAAGAGCAGTTAAAGATAGACACCACAGGTCTGAAAGCAACATGACGTGCAGACAAAAGGGAGCCTTCTGGCCCATGTCAACTTTTGAGAAGACAATTCTCCCCCACATAATTTACTGGCTGAAGAGATAAAACAGAAATAAAATGGCATAAATGAATGCATTTCAACTGGGACGTGGGAGTTTCAGTTTTATTTCAGCTTTATATTTGTCTTGCCATCCTCAACAGAAGAAACAGAGAAATTTTTATCATTACCCCTGAGACATTACCTCTTCTTACTGCACTGACACATGAATTTATCTCTATACCTTATGAGGTAGCTACTTCATGAAACCTGCTCTTCCCTTGATTTTGGAAGACTACAGAACATACAGAGCTGTGGTCAGACAGATATATCAAAAGAAAAACAAAAGGAGGAAGTGAGCAGGTATCTGTTCTCTCAATTGCCTGAATACAAGATGGAAACTAGTCACACAAAGGAGTATTCATGGACCTTGCAGAAATGCTAACTGTGTCCTTTCAGCCTTGTTAGGAGCCCTTGGCTGGATGAAACAGGAAGAGGGAAAGCCAAGATAACAGATATTTTTCCCCAGAAAACATTGCTCCTTTGGGTGATTTTTTCAGCTCTATTGTGTGGGACCACTCACAGAAGGGATTTATGAGGAAGCACATGCTAAGGTGTCCAGTGTGGAACTGGGAACAGAAAAGGCACAAAAGGTTGAAAAACCAGTTTAATTTGAGGGAGCCTTGGGCAGATGCTGTGAATTTGGTATTCCATGGTTTTGCTTTGTAGAGAAGCCTTATTAATTGCCCTTGTAATTTAATATTAATCAGAAGAGTCTATTAACTCCAATACTTTATAAAAGCTATTTTCAGTAGATTTTATGAAAGAAATACTATGTTCTGCTCTTTCCCCTGAAAAACATTCAGGGAACTGTTAAAACAATGACTATAGCAAATCTGAAGGATGGTAATATAAAGGTAAATGACCTGCAAAAGGCATCTTTCCAAATCACTGGGAAACCAGAATGTTTATTTATTATGGCAAATATGTACTTGGCATTTGAATTTTTATGTTATGTCTTCCTAGCTCTTCTAATCATTAGTATCCCCGTGGGCTCAGATACTTCATTTCTGCTTAACTCAAGTGTGCACACAACCTCAACTAGTTTTCCTGTATGGTATTTGTTGACGGTCTCTCAAACTTCTTATTCATAAAATTTCACTGATGTAGCCACTGATAACAGCCAAACTCTAAGAGTGGTGTCTAACAGTTGCTATCCACTCTGCCTGCTCCAGTATCCCCAGATTTCACTGTTTGTCATCATGCCTGGACTGTTCCGTAATTAATTAAAAGTTTGAAATGGAAAGGCAATGGGAAAATGGAAAGGCAAGGGGAAGAGAAGAAGCTCCAGAACGGACTGAATGGTTGTGTTCTAGCCCAATAAACACAAAAGATACTTGGCTATAAGTGATGCACTTTGCTGATAAAGATCAGTGATGGGCAGTTGAATAATATATATCTATAACTAACGTCTTGGAGGTGTGGGTAGATCATTGAGATTATTATGTTGAGAGAATGTCTGGAACATGATGCAAAGGGGTTTTCTTTTTGGTATCCAAGGGGACATGTTCTATGAAAGCTGTTTTACTGTATGCGAATAAATAAGACTCACACATGTAGAGGAAACCATGCAAACAGAGATCACAGAGAAGAACTACATGCGCAGGACTCACTGTTTAGAGCTCTGCTTTGCTCTGTCTTTTTCCATCATTAGCTGTGGAAGGTTGGATGACAGAGCAGGAAACCCTAAATTGTGGCTGTTCTTTATGTGTTCTATAAATCACATTCCCCATGAGTTCTGAAAGGTCTGAGGCTAGACCTTTACTAGAAATGTAACCACGAATCAAAATTTAGTGGAACTCAGTAAAAAAGTTTGCACAGATTTCTATAAACCTTGGATCAAAGAAGTATACACCTGCAATGTGCTCTATCTCCAGTTTTACAGTATTCCAGTCTAACACACTAGGCTATTTCACTCTTAAAAAGCAATGCTAGAACATCAACGTTTCCTGTCTTGCCTGCTGCATTTTTGTCATGGATTATTAACACACATTCATTGTCAAAATAAAAATAACAAAACTCTGTTTTGGCAACAGTAAGAGTGACAAAACATAAATAAGAGAAGCAGAAAATGATCAAACAAGTTAATTTTCCTTTATAGCAAATTTTTATGAAGAAACATCAGTACTGCTTAGAATTCATGGATTATAATTAAACACAGCATTAATATTCAGTGTAGTTTTAAAAAAAAATATTATATTCAGAAGCTGGTACCTTAAGTTAAAACACCAGGCCTCATCACACATGATGGTTCTGCAGTATTTCAAATATATAAAATAAAGATGGAGGCATCTTATTCATGAGGTGCAATTCATGAACTAAAATTGCCTCTGGTTTACAAATATGTAGTTAAATATAACACTAATTGATTCAATGTGATTTGTGATTAAAGGCCATCCTTGTAAATGTGACTTCTAGTTAACATTCTTCCCAGATGTTTCCTTGGCAGATTCTACATTTAAAATTATTAGAATGTAAATTATTTATGTTCTTTCTCATTTCAATTATTATCAGCATTTGTGCACTTCTTTTTCTTAATATTTGAAATCAGTTCTAAGGATAATTTCTCCCTTGAAAAATTCAGTGTCAAAAGCAGGTGAAATTGAACTTCTCTCACAGAAGAGCTACTCTCCTTCAATGCTCTAATTTGCAGTAGCTTATAACTTTCTCTTTTTCTCAAAGGTCTAAATTACCTTTGTGCAATTTTAGTACTTGTGGTTTTTGCTCATATATAATCTGGGGACATAAATTTGAAGGAAATCTACTTAGCTAGTTCAGTTATCCACATATGATTGTAACATATTTTACCCTGCTTTCTTTTGGGATGCTAGCATAGACACACACAGACCCGTACACATCTATATACTCTAATGGAAGCCCACGTGCCCAGATAAAAACACACACCCACTCTCAGTGAAATGGAAATACTCAGACATGTCATAATGGATGAAATCTCCAGATGGGCTAAATCAAGGTAGTTAACTGCTGTTAATGCAATTTTGGTGCTCTCTTACTGAGATATAGCCCTGTGTTTGCTTCAGTAAGGAACATGTGACTTCCTGGAGTAGGAGAAAAAAAACCAAACATTGGGTGGATGTGAAAATAGCACATTTAAATGTTTCGGTCAGTGTTTCTCAGCATGACTTAAATATACCCTTTCAAATTTTGTTCTGTGTTCCATACTCTGACAGGGAATACAATAGGCCCAAAATCTGCTTCTGGAGAGAGAAGGTTTACAGACCCCTGGAGAGCTGAAGGAGTGATTGTGGCCCATGACGCTGTTGCTCATCAGCTGCTGATAACACACCAGCTGGCTGTCCAAGAGACAGAGTTGATCTGCCAGATAATGGCATTTAATAAGAAAACATTACATCACACACATACATAAACACACAGATTTCTTTGCTTTCAAAGAAAGAAACATACAGAATGGGAGGAAACAATTAATATTCAAAGTGTAATCAGCTTTCTGTTATCTTCTTTTTTCTTTTTTTTTTAAGGAAGTTTTTAAGTCCTTTGTTAATGATAGACTATGGAATACAGCTTAAGCAGCCCTGAGTCTGGTGGCTTTAAAGAGAACCTGGGTGGTGGGGGAAGAGGGAGATGAGGAAGGATATAAGTGATTTGCAGTCACTTTCCCAAAACTTTTTCAGAAGAATGCTCCTCTTTAGCATATATACATGAAAAGTTCAAATCCTCATATGATTGAAGTGCTCTACTTTGACTTTTGTGGGAGGCTTGACTGCCTCCATCACCTTATTTTTTCCCCAAGAAAACCTAGAGAGCCCAGAAAATTAATTTGTCATGGCTCATAAAAACTGCTATTTATTGAAGTAGAGCAAACATCTCCAGCTATGATGAGAAAATGTAACAGGATCTCTCTAATCACAGCAGAAGAGGAACTGGTACCTCTAAGACAAAACATTAAATTAAATACCTTTCAAAAAGTGAATACAGTCTTTGCTTTTGGGGATGGGCACCCTAGAAAAGATTTGATTGGCAGTCAGGTTGAGATCTTAGAACAACACAGGATGCAAAGGTGGTTAGACTGAAGACTGTGTAAACTGAGGGATGTGGAGTGGAAGCAGAGAGCCTTTTTTTCTGCTGTTTTGAACTATAGTGGGGAAATGGCTTGTAGCACATTGCAGGTGGTGGCAAGACTTGGAATTCAAAGGCAGAAACAGTAGTTGTTAGTGAAGATGGCCAGCATGATCAAATAATTGGAAATTGTCCTGTGGAGTGAAACATGACAGGAAAAAATATATTTCATTTCTCAAAAAAGAAGCTTTAAGAAGGCTTGATTGCAACCTAGCAGAAGGTAGTGTAACGGGAGCCAAAGGCTGCAAGCTGAAGATCAACAAACTCAGAACACAAGCAGGGTGCACATTTCAAATTGTGATGATAAATAGTCTTTGAGACAACTGAGCAATTGTTGACAAAGATCCAAGATTCTAAAATCAAGACAGATTTTTTCTTTCCTCTTCTCCCTACTCTCCCCCACCCCCAGGAATATAGGTTCAGGCTAAACCAGAAGAAGATTCAGATAAACTCTTTAAACAATTCTTTCTTCAAGATCAAGCCTGATGGTTGCAGAGGTCTGGCAAATACTCTCTTCTACGCATCAATATTTCTGCCTAAGTTGTTGGTTAGAAACTGAACCCGTGGCAGGTATGTTTCTTCTGCAGAGTTCTCAACATGTCTCTGATGGCTAGTACATGGCTGGGAATATCTTTTTTCTCTCAGCTACATTCTCCATTTCTCCACATTTCAAAATGTCTTTACTACTGCTCTGTGCTAGAAATTTCCTGCATCTGGTGCATTAGTTCTGTGCAGACGCTTCTGTGGTTTTATGCATGTACCACCAGCCTGGATCCTCTCTAAACCCCAGGAAACAATGCTTTTCCAGCAGGTCACCTTCAATTCTCTGAATCCACTGGAGCAGCTTTCTATTTCAGCAAGGTTACATTGCAATAATTATTGACACAAAAATCAAACCACTGTATTAACCTCTATTAAAAAACTATTTTTGAAAGGACAATAAATATCAAAGAAACATAATTATTAGAAGTATAGTTAGACCTTACTAAACTCACACAGGGAAATCCTTAAGGCAAGGAAGAACTGTAAACAATGCTGGTGTGGATGAGTTAAAGTATATGTGACCCACTGCTGTGTTTTCAAAGTAGCTCCTTCCCTAAGGTGCTGAATACCCTCTGTTTCAAAATAAAAAAGCAAAATGCTGCACAGCATATGTTTTCCAGCCTCAGAGTCATATGCAGGAGTCTGTTTTAAACACATTGGCCAGATTCCTCCTACCTGTAACTTTAAGCTCTAATTAATCCATATAGTTTAGAGATAGAGAGGAAGGATCATCTTCTTGAGTGGTTCTCTGCTAAAGGTCCTATGGCTGTACACAGAACTGAAAGTACCTATAGTCTCAACTTTGGTCGTAAATGAGGAAAGGGAAGAAAAGAATTTGAATGCTAGTATTTCTTAATAACACTCATTTAAGAGGGTACAAAATATGATCCCAGACCCATTTCTTAACATTTCTAATTTCTGTTCTCTTAATCTTTCTCTTTTCTCCTTATTCTTTTCATTCTATCCTTTTATTTATGACAGCTACTTGATCCATTCTGCCTTCTGTGCCTTCTAAGAAATCTCTTTTACCAGATAAACATGTACTAGCAATATTTTCATATTCTGTCAAAATCTCCCATTCTTATCTACGCTCTTTGTCAGTGGGGCAAGCTTCACTTTCCACAACAGTTTCTACATATGGACAAATACTCTGATGTCAGCAATTAACTACCTGGGAAAGAATGTGACAAGGATATTTATCATTGTCATGTATCCATTTTGGACAGTCCCATCACTGGACCAAACCCAGAGACATACTGCTGAAATTGAGGAAACCCAGCTGTGAATGCAAGTGAAAGAAAAGATGATGTAGAAATGAAGAGTGATATTTCTACCCATGCTATTTCAGTCATAATGCTGTCTTAACAGAAGTTTTACACTTCATGATCATTAATCATGTGTTGATTTCCATACAGACTCTTGTAAGGGTAAATCTGATCTGTTACTGAATACTTTATAAGTTCTGCTGTATAAACCAACCCTAAAAGCACGTTCAGGTTATTTGAGCTCCTGTAGGAATTTTAAAGAAAATCTACACTGCTAGTATTTCTACATACTTTTGGGACTTCAGCAGTGTCTATGCTTGAATCAATTCTCCTCTGGTTTAAGAAGTAAAGAAGGCTGCTGCTTTGAAAAATTACAGATGTTTTGATAATGTCAGGGCAGCATTGCTAGAAGAGTTTCCATCAGATGGGATACAGCCGGTGCATTCTTCCCTACCATCATCAACAGGAGTTTTTCAGTAAGGTTGCTATAAACCTGAAGAGTAAAGCAAGGACACTTGTCATAACTGATTGACAGAAGCAGCAGGAGGCATATATAACCACTGGCTGAGTGCTGTATAGGTGTGATAATGGGTATGTTAAAAATTGATGTAAGTATTATTACAATGTAGCTAAAACCCTGATCATGTAGCTTTAATAGATACCCTTATGGTCTGAAAAGAATAAAACTGCTCCATGATTAAACATTGCTGAAGGAGTAAATTTTACAGAGGTTGACTTAAAGTCTGAAAGATTGATGAATATGCAGGTAGTCTGAAGGCTATTTTTTCCCTTACGGTGTTTTGGCTGGGAAGCTAATTCTGTATCCCTGTCTGGGTGCTGTCTGTGGCTATCTCACACGTCTTTATTGTCAAATCAATCCAAAGAATTTCATTAATATTTTTCCTGAGTCATGCGAATAAACTCAGATCAGGCCTTGAGGCTTCACTGGCCTTCCACACGTCTCTTCTAGAGGGATTTAATCTATTTTTTCCCCTAGCTTTTCTGCTGCAAGATATGTTTGTTCTTTCCAAAATCAAATCCTCAGGAAGGAGACTTGGGCCTTTCTCTCCTGGAATAGCATCTATGACCACATTTTCAAGATCAAGACAAAAAGAATGGAAGCATAGGACAAAGTACTGTCTGACTGTCCATGCTGTTGAATGTTTGGTAAAGCCGTAGGAACAGTTCTGGGCTGGGTTAGAAAGTATGGTTGGAAGCCAAAGGCTGTCTGTTTGCATGTGGTTTCCCAGTTATGGGAGAGAAAGAGCAGTGATCGCAATGCCCCTGAGTTGTGCTACACCATATAGTCTCAGAGTCCGAAATCCTTTCCTCACAGTTTCCAGCTCATTTATTCATACCCAGTGGCATGCCACTGGAGAGAAGGATTTAAGTGTACTGGTGGATATAAAAACTGGATATGGCCCAGCAATGCACTCTTACAGCCCAGAAGGCCAACTGCATCCCAGGCTGCATCAAATGAAGCAAGGGCAGAAGGTCAAGGGAATTGATTTGACAACACAAAGCTGGAAGTAGTGGCTGGTCCACCAGAGTGCTGTGTTGACCTTCAGAAGGACCTCGACAGATTGGAAAGAGAACTGCCTGAAATTCAACAAAGGCAAGTGGAGGGTCCTGCACCTGGAGAGGATTACTCCCATGTAGAGGCTGGGGACTGACCTGCTGGGCAGCAGCTCTGAGGAGAAGAAGCTGGGGGTCCTGGTGGACAAAAAACTGTCCATGAGCCAGCAGTGTGCCCTGGGGGCCAAGAAGGCCAGTGGTGTCCTGGGAAGCATTGGGAAGAGCATTGCCAACAAGTCAAGGGAGGTGATCCAGCCCCTTGGCTCAGCCCTTTGAGGTCACATCTGGAGCGCTGTGCCCAATTCTGGGCTCCTTAGTGTGAGAGAGACATGGAGCTCCTGGAGCAGGTCCAGCAGAGTGTGACAAAAATGATGAGGGTATGGGAGCATCTCTCAGGAGGAAAGGGCTTCCAGACTCAAGAAGAGACAACTGAAAGGCGACTTCATCAGTGTCTATAAATATCTGAAGGCAGGGTGTCAAGACGATGGAACCAGGCTGTTCCATTGTCAGTGGTGACAAGTAGTGGGACAAGAGGCAACAAGTAGAAACTGATGCACAGAAAGTTCCATCTGAACATGAAAAAGAAGTTGGGTATGCACGTAACTGTGCACTGGAAGAGAGAGATTTCCCAGAGAGACTGGAGAGTCTCCCTCACTGGAAACACTCAAGAACCATCTGTATGCACTTCCATGCAATGTGCTCTGGGATGATCCTGCTTGGGCGGGGAGGCTGGACCAGATGATCCACCATGGTTCCTTCCAATCTTACTCATTCTATGATTTTGTCTCCCTGCCTGAATACTGTGTCCAGCTCTGAGGCCCTCAGCACAGAAAAGACATGGACATGTCCAGATGAGGGCCATGAAGATGAAGATGATTAGATGAATGGAGCACCTGCCCTATAAAGACAGATTAAATAAGTTTGGGTTATTTTTCCTGGAGAAAAGAGGGTTCCAGGGAGACCTTAGATCCCTTTCCAGTACATAAATGAGACGTACAAGTAAAAAGGGAAGGGACATTTTTTACAAGGACAATGTTTTTAAATAGGCAATCGGGTAGATTTAGATTAAAGAGAAGGAACAAATTCTGTATTTGTGAGGGTGGTGAGGCACTGGGCTCAGGGAAGTTGTGGCTTCCCCATCCTTGGAATTGTTCAAGGACGTGTTGGATGAGCCTTTGAGCAACCTGGTCTAGAGGGACATGTCTGGCTATGCAACAGAGCTGGAACTAGATTATCTTTAATGCCCCTTCCAATTCAAACCATTCTATGATTCTACAGTTCTATGATAATATTAGAAATACAGTGGTATGAGTGGCAGTTTAAATCAGAAAGTACAATGACTGGCACAGTGTATATAACGATGCATTTATGTGTCCATACTATTTATTTTATATGTGTTGTATATTATGTGTTTAGATTTTCATTTCAATACCATTCATGTCTTCATGTTTTTGTTTACATTTAAAGTTTTCATGAAATAAGGAACTGAAACATTAGAAGTGTTTAATTAAAATAAAAAACTTCTGAACTCTACCAAATTAAAATATTTTGATTCCATAAGTATGCTTTCAGATTGTTTTAATTTTAGAGCAGAAGTCATATTTTTAGTGCCTTTTTTTATTATTTTCCTCATGGAATTGTCATCATTTACAAGGAAACAGCAATTTCATTTCCTGGCTAGCTGTGCACAATGAATTTATCAGCTCTTCTGGTTTGCAGAACTTGCTGTGTCATGAACTTGAATGAATGATAGCTACTCCATTTGGACACATCTCCTATTCAGGATTTTTTTCAGAGCAGCAATGATTGTTAGTGTATTTGAACAGTGATACAAGACAAAAGGAAAATCCAGACTTTTGGAAGAAAAGAGAGACTCTGGAACTTTTTGTCAAAACCCATTACCATGACCTTTCCCCTGCCAAGACAATCCTGCTATGAGAGGCTTTGAAAGTTGCCCATTAGTGCAGAGATTTGCTATCCGTTGTGCCGTTTGGGATAATAGCTGAAATAAAGACATGTAAGTATATTTGTCATGTGTACAGACACCATCTGGAATTTGCTTTAATCATTCCATTGCAGGCCTTTTCTAGAATCTGTAGATTGAAGGCTTGTGTAAGACCAAGAAATGCCCAAGAATCATAGATGACCATTTATCTTCTCATAATAAAAAGGAAAATAAAATCTTGTTGAAAATTAGTTATCCAGCCAGTTTGGGTTTTTTTCAGCTGGAGGGGAAAAAGGCTTAAGGAGTAAAATAAACCAAAACTGTCTTTTGTAAATAGCAGCGACTAGGAACAAATTTTTAATTAATATTCATAAAGAAAATTACAGGCTTTGGATGCCAATTTTCAAATCTTCGACATGCAACAGTCAGAAAAATTCCTCCCATAAGTCAGAGCAAACTTAAGTCTGACAACCTGAAATTCTACCTCCAGAAATGCATCCTGTAAATGTTCTGTTAAACAGGCTGTACATATCAATGTAATATTGCCACTCATTTAAAACTAAAAAAGGGATATAATAATACCAAAACCCTTTCTTTTGAGGATTGCACCTTGAGTGAAAATGAGTGCTCACCCTATTCATTACAAGTGGTATCTCTAAGAACTCCATGCCCAGAATTTATAGCAATTGATAAGGGATGGTTCAGTGCACATAATTTTAAAGAAGTTCACTGATATTTAGGGTAGAAGCCTGGCCTTGGTGCAGTCAGGGAAGTTTTGACAAAATCAAGAAAGAATTCAACACGTCATGCCTTGCAAGTTTTCAGAAGTATGTGTATTCTTACACCCTCAGTGTGCTCTTCTGTCAAAATACCTGTGAACTTCCACCATTTTCATTCTACTTAGCAGGCAGCAACAGGATAGATTATAAAAACAGTTGATAATAATAATAACTAGATCCATTTCTAGATCCAACACTTCTCTGCCCTCACTTTCTGAGTGAGAGCTGCCTGATTCTCATTCATATTGAGTTGGGGTTTTTTGCAGCACACCGGAACAGGTGGAAAAATCAGGATGCTCTGAGGCTCAAGAACAAAAGGATGAACTTATGAACTATGAAACAAAAATAGAAAGAGTAAAGAAGGAACAGTTCCTGAAGAGAAACATGACCAGGTAGAATACTGAATTGAAGAGTAAGAAAAGAGCTTACACATCTGTGACCATCACAGTACCCCTTTCCATACATGGCTTCATAAACCTTATCTGTTCATGGGGGATTCTTCAGACAAGGTGCTTTGAAACAGAGGTGTCCCTACCTTAGTACTGTAAATTAGCTTTTAGACTTATTTGTATGGCCTGTGAAGCAATGGTTGAGCTTGCAATAAGTAAAAGGGTGTGGAAATGTGATTTACAAGGAGTCTACAAGTCCTCTGGTTCCTATGTTGGCTCCACAAGCAGAAAAAAAACACGTAATAAGTAGGGAAAGAATATTAAAAAACTCCTGCACTTCACAGAGCCATCAACTCAGAAACAGATGAAATAAATTAGACAAGAGAGCCAAACTCTTCCATAAAGACATGAAGAAGGAAAGGTACTGGCCACCTGCCAAAGCTATCCCACCGCACCAGAGTCATATGTCACATTCGCATCTGCCTGTCAGTGTTACAGGAGAAAGAGAGACACTAAAGAAAGCATAGGAGGACAGGAGATCTCTTTTCCCGAGATTGCTGACACTACTTCTGCTGAGAGATGTAACACACACCATTTTGTCATCTGGACAGCAAAAAACCACATCCCTAAATGTGCTCCAAACCCAGTGGTGAAAAAAACAGAAGGACATGCTTCTGAGGTGAAGGGGGAAAGTTTTGGGAAATCTAAACATCGTTGAAGTCCAAGACATAAAAGTTCTGGACAAATGTCAAGCGACAAGCAGAATGTGCTTCCTGTTACCAGGAGGTGACATCTCATTATCCATCTCCTAGATTCCTCTATTTAATCACTCTTATAGTTGCCTGCATTAGTGTGTTGCTGATTGTGACTAATACGATTACAAAAGAAAATAAAGTGGTAACATTTCCAAATCCACAGCATGTTGTACTGTTTCAGAAATGTTAGTGTTTCAGAACTCCCCAGAGTTATGCCAGTGCTGAAAACCTGACTATCTATTGTGTATTTTATAAATTCAAAAGCATACACTGGATGATGCATTTCTGTTGCAAAACAAAATGAAAAGGGGCAGAAATTTGAGAGCAGTTTAAGTCTGGCGGAGGAGACTGAGTGGCAAAAAAAGCCTGTGGAATCAATGATGAAGTTGAGTGTCTTAAACACTCATTTGCAGTCATTCATCTCTGGCAGAAGATGTGAGCTATTATTCTAGGTGTCAGGAGTAAACCACAATGCTGGGTCTGTATGCATCTTATGTTAGCAGAATGTCTGTGCTGGTGAGCCCCTCCTTGCATCTGCACAAACCCAGTTCCTAAACCATGTTGCTCAGGAGGGATAAGGAATAAGATAAATTCTCCAACGTTATTTGTATTTTAGTTGAATCCAAGAGACAGAGATTATATGGGTTTGGTTGGGGTCTTGTTTGCAGTTTTTTGTTTGGTTTGTTGGGGGCTTTTTTGGTGGTATTTTTGTTTGTTTGTTTGTTTGTTCGTTTGTTTATTGGGGGTTTTGTTGGTTTCTTGGGGTTTAACTCCCGAGAGAGGGAACTTTAGTGGACATGTACTTAATATTTTTCTGTTATATTTTTTTAAAGAATAAAAATAAATTATTTGCTTTGTTTCCATCAAAATCTCCAACACACTACACCTTTTACTTTGGGAGCTGTGTCTTTTGTTTTCTTTCTAAACCTAAGTATCCTCCAAGAAAGTTGTCCTGACAATGACAAAAGTTTCTAATACCTTTAAGAATTATTTTTCCTAAAGAAAAAAAAAAAAAAAAAAAATCAGTGGTCAGTTTTTGGACAGTTTTTCTGAAATCAAGATAATTTATTATCATATGAGGTGGTATCACTTAAGCAGTGAAACTCCTTGGTTCTATTCTAGACCTCTGTCACCTAAACCAGATCTTCATTCTTCTCTGTTTTCATAGGGATAAAGCAGTTTCCTTGCTTCAGACAACTTTTTTTATGGGCTTCAAATAAAGTCTTGATAAAAGAAAGTAAATTATTGCTATGGACTCAAAATAAGGATTTAGACATTAAGACCTAAAATACTGATTGAACCATACACTTGACTCCTGCTCAAAACACTGTAATTCTTTTTCTTTCAGACCTATTATGAATAGCTATGTTGCAAAATAAATTATTGTTTATATTCTCTTGCAAGTTTTTCATATATATAAGAGTCTGTTGTTTTCCTGCTGGTTGGAATATCAGGAATCACTAGAAATAGGAGCCCTATATGTCTCCATTACTGAGACTGTAATGATGGAAGGGAACTGGAGGGAGGATCCAGGGGATCCTGTTTCAGCATTGCTGTTTCTCTTGACTGCCCCACATGGTAAGTGAATATCTCCAAAGGAAGAAGACATTTAAAGTCCTAATACTTGGAACATCTCTGTCATGCTTTGTGGAGATGCATTAAAATATTTCTGTAATGTGCACCATTCTACACGAGAAAACTCAGTACTGATTAGGACCTCTCCATCTGGTTAACTACCATGCTTGCTTGCTATCATCACCTCTAAGATCTTTATTGGATGAACAAAAACGTTATCAGTGATCAATAAGAAAAACAGTTATGCCTGTAGAAGGCAAAGGCATTCATAGATCCATGACAGTTGATGCCAGACCAGCCACTACACTGTTTTCACATTTAATTATAACCATTTTTTTTCTGACCTTCTTTCTCACAAGACTATTTACATTTTCTCCCTCCCAAAGCCAAAGGATGTCTAGAGGGACATGTCTGGCTATGCAACAGAGCCGGAACTAGATTATCTTTAATGCCCCTTCCAATTCAAACCATTCTATGATTCTTTCCATCTCCTTTCCAAAGGGAAACAGAACTATCTGAATTGAAAAGACACTTAGGCATCTGACTGATGAGGTAGTTTTGAGTAGTTAGAAAAAAAGAATTAATTCAGGAATAAGATTTTGATTATATATCTGAAAATTAAAAACCTGCATTTATCCACATGGGACAACTTTTATATTTCTGATATAGAAATCATTCTCTTATAGCTGCTCAAAGAGATCTCAAAATCAAAATGGCAGGATGTTTTCATCATGAAATTCAGTATGGGGAAAAGAAACCGAAATACATGGGGGATAACTACACTATTCGTAGTCACCTTCAAGACTTGTTATAACTCGTGTTGAGATTTGTTTCCAGATAGGTTCATACACACTTTGAAGCAGATCCTTGTCTGGTGTAAATGTTCAAGCTTTATTGACTTAGCTACCAATACAGCAGCCTACAATAGCAGGAGACGTGTATGTGAGTATCCATGGGCTTTCCTTTTCAGGTGTGTACAGATATAAAGAGTTTTATTCGATCAGATTAATGTAAAAGGATTTTCCTGTGGAGCAGAGGGTTAGTGACACCTTAAGCAATAATAGGATACCCAGTATTTTAGACTTCAGAATGTATCTTCTACAAGTTTTTTATCAAATAAAAGGAGTAATGTATTAAACAGTATTTTAATGAAAAAAAATATTGTGGTGCAAAATCAAGGAAAAAATAACTTATGGTAGCACTTTGAGAACCACATTTTATTGAGGACTGTCTCTTTGTAGCTATAGGTATAAAACACTTATCATTTGTTATCTCGGTCACTCTGCCAGCAATCCTTGCTTTAGAAATGTATTTCATCACAGAACTGTCCAGCTAAATGGATGGCATTTCCCAATGCTAAATTTATGGCTCAATTAAAGTCAATCTGACCCTATCAGCTTCCCAGTGTGTATTCAATTAATAAAAATAAAATGGAAACCTATCATTTCTCATGTCATGGTTTTCAAAACAGGAAAAATTTAAATCAGTACTCTCTTTACAGGTAATGGAATTTAGCATATGTCTGTAGGCTGTGCAACTTTCACCTGGGCTAATAAAATGCAGGCATTGCTTTTCTTTCCTGCAAATGAGTCATTTATTCATGTTTTGTAGGCTTAGGGCTGAAATCCACACAAAAGACTGCAAAAACTAAATATTTAGGAGTGGTTTTATTGGGAGGTTTTTTGTTTTACCCTCCAAAACATGCTCATGAAGGCTTCTCAAAGCCTGCAGAACTCTGCTTGTTGTCACTGTGCTTTATATGAGGCAAAGAAATGATCAGGACATGGCAGGGACCAAACGAAAAGCAGAGTCTCCGCTCTGTCTCAGTGCTGAAGCATGGAGGGGTCCAGCCATTGTCACATTCCCAAATGGGCTACAGTCTGCACATTCTCAGGATGCAGGAATAAAAAAACACTTCTAAATTATTTTCTTTCTTGTGTGGAAAAAAATATACCATTGTACCATGTAGGTTATCAGAACATGAATTAGGTATGATTATATTTTGGAAGTGTTTTCATTAAGGTTTAGGGGAAAGCCATCACGAATTTTATGATCTCAGCACTCCAGTTAATGACTAAGTGACCTTTAGCCCTTTTATTTTTCCACAGATCTGTGTCAGGGAAACAGGGTGAAATTGTAAATAAATCTTGTCAACACATTTAGCTGCATTTAAAAAAACAAAAACAAAAACAAAAACAAAAAAACCACACACACACACACAAAAAAACCAACCCACAACACAACACTTTATATGCAAGGATTTTAAAGGACCTACAGGGCGTATTGTTATGTCTAATCATTATGTCTGATCATTCTGTGGACAAGCAAATATCTGAGCTGCATAGCAAAACATTTTATTGTTTTCTTTGCTTTCTTTCCTTTTCCTTTTTTCTTTTTTTAAGAACAATGGTGTGTCAGTTTATCTTGGCAGCATTCCATGTTATTCAGTAATAGATGTCACCTCAATACTTCACCACCAGCTCATCTCCAGATATGGTTGCTCCTAATCTATACAGTTCTACAGAGCTGGCAACAGTAGGAGGAACTATTTATAATTACATTGATAAACGTTTTTACCATTCAGCCAACTGATTCCATATTTGTGCCTGCTGCTTTGTATAACGTGGTTTTCTCAATGAAATGTTAATATGCTCCAGTAAAAGACTGACACTCATAAGCCATCGTTGAGGTCATCCAACACGCAGTCCAACATGCTGCATGTATGCCAGAGTAGAATAACTTAATTACATCCTTCCTTTGAGGATTAAGAGGGTTATTCTGACAAGCTTTTACAAGCCTGGGCGTGCTTGCATGGTGCAGAGGAGAGCAGTGCAGAGACAAGGAGGCAGCAGAGCAGCTTGAGACAGCAGTGGTACAGTGCAACGCCTCCGACCGAGCTTGCTGGGACATAGCCAGGATCTGCAGACTGCATCACTCCAGGCTGTTCCCAAGGACTGGCTCAGGGTGACCCTCGAATCTGGGCAGAGTGGGTGCTGGAGGTGTTCCATTGTGGGAGAAGCCCCAGAACTGACAATGCCAGAACAGGGACACCAGCAAAGACACTGCAGCCATGGGTGACCATGCTGCTGCTGGGATACCCCGAAACAAAGAGCAACAGAGGAAAATCAGCAAGAAGCAGATATCAATAGACAAAAGACCCCCAAAGCACATGGAGTAACAGACAGAAATCATCATGCCCACAAACCTCCTGTGCCTCACAGGCAGAGCTGAGACAAAGTGAGTACAACCTGTGGTGAAAATAGGGAAATTTGTGGAGGTGGAATGAGAAGTGTTCTAAGTGTCTGTGGGTTTTGGGTTTGTTGGGGGTTTTTTTTTTTTCTTTTTCTTGTTGGGGGGTTTTTTGGGCCTTTTTTGGGGGGGGGGGGGCCCCATGTTTTTTTTTGCTTTGTTTTTCTTGTCTCAGTACCTGAATTACTGATCAGAAGCTTGTGTTGTCAACATAATAAATTGCTAAAACAAAAAGATTCAACTGTAACAGCTGATAGCTGCTCACTTTTCTCAGTACTTAACTCAGATTGCATGATTGTATTGGCTTTACATGGCCACGTTTTTGCAGCAGGGGGTACAATAGGGGTGGCTTCTGTGAGAAGCTGACATAAGCTTCTTTCATGTCTGACAGAGCAAATGCCAGCTGGCTTACAGATGGATCCACCACTGGCCAAAGCCAAGCTCATCAATGACAGTGTTGGCACCTCTGGGACAACAAATTTAACAAGTGGGAAACAAATTTAACAAGTGGGGAACAAATTTAACAAGTGCTGCTGCTGTGCAGCAGCAGCAGCAGCCAGAGAGGAGTGTATGTGAAAGCAGCAGCCCTGCAGACACCAAGGTCAGTGCAGATGGAGAGGCAGGAGGTACTCCAGGCACCAGAGCAGAGGTTCCCCTTTAGCCCATGGGGCCGCCTGTGGTGAGGCAGCTGTGCCCCTGCAGCCCAGGGCAGTCCATGGCGAAGCAGAGATCCGCCTGCAGCCCATGGAGGGCCCTCTGCTGGAGCTGGTGGTTGCCTGAAGAAGGCTGTGACCCTGTGGAAAGATCACACAGCAGCAGGCCTCCAGCAGGACCTGCGGACCCTTGGAGGGAGGAGCCCACGCTGCAGTCTCTGTGGGGTCTCGTACTGGAGCAGGCTGTTCCTGAAAGACTCCAGCCCTCAGAAAGGGACCCATGCTGGAGCAGTTTGTGAAGAACTGCAGCTGCTGGGAAGGACTCCCATGAAAGGGACCCCACACTGGAACAGAAGAGTGTGAAGAGTCTGAGGAAGAAGGAGTGGCAGAGATAACATGATGAAGTGACTGCAGCCCCCATTCCTTGTCCCCATGTAACTCTTGGCAGGAGGATTCTGAATAACATTAAGCCTGGAAAAAATGGAGGGGTGAGGGGATGGTGGTTTTAAGATTTGGCTTTGCTTCTCATTATACTACTCTGATATGATTGGTAATTAACTAAACTAGCTTACACAAATCAAGTCTGTTTTTCATTATGGTAACTGTTGAGTGATCTCTCCCTGCCCTTATCCTGACCCAAAGGCATTTTGTTGTGCTTTCTTTCCCTTGTCCAGCTGAGGAGGGGGGGGGACAGAGCAGCTTTAGTGAACACCTGGGCCAACCAGGTCAGCCCCTGACAATGATAGAAATATTCTTTTATTTCTCTTACATATTAAAAAAATCTTCCTCTTGTAGCTCTCCATTTAATGATGGTCTGATATCTCTCGCTCGTACCATGATGCTTTGTGCATTGGTATCTTCCCGTAACCTTTTGTCCTTTCCCAGCACCTATTGGAGACTTTTCTCTCACCACCAGGTTACTGCTGAGGCCCAGACACCTATTTTGCCTGTTTAGAAGCAGCCAGGCTTCTCAGCTTCTCTCTCCAGAATACTGATTCTCACTGTGGGCCTGAGATCGTTCAGTTTTCTTGTTTCTTTCACCTATGTCATGGGTTAGTACAGTTGGGTTTTTTAGTTATAGAAAAATGTAGAATAATTCTCCAGGTCAGGACCTGGGAATTGCTTTGGAAAAGACAGGGACCTATCAGAGAATTAGCTGGAATATTGGCATCTGTTTTAACCGCTGAAATTGTTAGCTGCGACTTTGGGAAGTACCACATAAAACCCCTTGATTTCCTGTAAGTTCGTCCTTTTTCTTCTTCCTTTGGCCAGAGAGAGATGGGTAACATCGAGCTGGGCCTGCTGCTCCCCCCTTTTGGCGGGGGGAGTTGGCCTGAGGCCTGGCCGGATTCCATCGGCTCCCGGGTGAAGGGGGGAAGGAGAGGTTGCTGTTTTGTAACAGCTGCTTTCTTCAGACTTCCCTAGAGCAGGGAGAGATCTCTGCTGGGCCTCTAAGAGCTATGGGCACCATTTGGGCTGAAGCCACCCCAATTTACACTAAGGGGTGGGCTGAGAAAGCATTTATGATCCTGCCTGGTTTTTGTGACTCCAGACTGCCCGAGTGCTCCAATCTCTGATGTTTCTGTGAGTTCTTCCTCCCTCACCAGCACGGCCTTGAACATCTAACACCATGAGCTACAGAGAGAGAGACAAAGACTCCGAGCAGATTTAACCCTTTCCTGGCAACATGAAGCTTCCAGAGCTTAGCACTTCTCTGAGAGAGTAAGAAAGGACAGAGTGAACATAAAGAAAAAAAACAGGATGAAGTCAGTAAAGCAAGAGTGAAAAGACTATTGAGACAGAGGGTTGAAGGGTTGGTTGTTCTATTCTTACTTGAGCCATGGAAATGAACTCTATATTTAGATCATTCCTTTGAATCATGGGAAAGATATGCATTTGGGGAGATGGTTGTTTTAATTTGTGTGTAGATTTAAGCAAAAGTGTTTGTGATGAACTAAGTAATATCCTATAAGATGCTTGAACAGAGATAAAGATGAGAAGCCCCCTGCGCCAGTGAAGAAGTGAGAAGATATCTCTGTACCTTGAGGTGAAGAATCCTTTGCTTTGGAGTTATTCATCTTTAAAAGGTGACACCCCAGTATGCAAAAGTCTAAGACCCATGACCCATAAGCAGCTTGGGAAAATGCTCCTGGGAGGGTCACAAAGGCAGGTTTCTCCGGGCAGTTGTTTTTGTGACAGTTTAAAACCCACAAGAGAACTGTTCTAAGTTGTCAGTGGGATCCATGACTCTAGAAGATACTCTTGCCCTAATGAATTGATGAAAGACTATTGTCAGATAGTGAAACTGACTGAAAATTACAAGTTTTGTCTCTTTATGTTGTTTTGTAAGAAAGTGAACAGCTTGTAAGGGGAGGGGAGAGTGTTTTTTAAAGTTTCATTCTGTTTTAGGGTTTTTTTTCAACTTTTTTTCTATTCTTTAAGTGTATGTTAATAAACTATTTGTTCATTTTTAAGGTTGAGCCTGCTTTGTTTTTCTCCTAGTCTCTCTCTCACAGAAAGAGTAAGTACCAAGACCCAAATTTAGTGAATGTGAAACCACTACAACCTACCATTACCATCCTTCAACTTCGAACATCTTCCCAGTCGTCCATTAGCCTGGCAGTAGGAAAAAACCTTGGCACAAGTAAAGGCCTATATAGATAAACTGGTTGATGAGTGGATTGAAGGCAACCCCTCAAATGCAAACTTGATGTGGGCCATGGTAAGAGGCTTAAAATTGATGAGTTCATTAACATCTGACAAATGAGAATGGCTCTGAAGTTGCCAAGTGTAGGTCGATTCCAGTGCAACTCACACCAACAAACCCAGAAACAGACACAACATATTGCTAGAGAAAGTTTCTGTCCAATAAGAAACTAGGAGGAATTGAAAAATGAAAATGATTGGTTAAATTATTGGTACATACTTTGATGTATTTCCAAGTAGTTGTACATACATATATATATACACATATATACATACAGACAGACATATATACACATATATATACATACACATACATACATACACACATACATACACACACACACACACACACACACACATATATATATATAAGACAGATTAATAAAGAAAAACAGCTGCTTAGTTCTGGGAAGCAGAGGTGCTATAAAAACTTTTAGATTATCTAAATCTAATCAGAAGAATGTGATTTTTTGGTGACCCTGAGCACTCTGCTAAGGAAGTAGCTCATGTAAAACACATTAAACACAGAAAAAAGAGAGCTCAAAACATTAATGCTGCTCTTCCACAGGTAAACAGAAGAATATTAATCAAGAATGGAAAGGTCACATTGCCTCTCAAAGTACACTGAAGGGATTGCCTGTTCTGAAACCTAATGAATCTCTAAATATATAAATCTGAATGTTTTCGTGTCACAGAAAATCTACGTAGACTGCATATTGCTGTTCTTCTAGGTCCCATCAATCCTTCCTTTTCACTGAATCAGTCTTATCAGTCCTCATGCTCTCTCCTGGTAATAAGCATGCAGAGCTACGTCTGATCTCTGTGCATTGAAGTGAAAGAAAAATCAGACTACTGCTTAGATCAGCAGTTAAGACAGTCATTTATTTCTTGTGTTTATTTATTTGAAATTACTGAAATTATGTGATAATAGATTTTGAGATGACAACAAAACCAATTTCATCTGTATCAACAATAGAGATCAAGGCTTATAATTTTCATTATTGGCAGTATTAAGACCTACAAAAGTACTAATTTGTTTAATTCAATAAGGATAATTTTCTTTTCACTTCTCGTTATCAAGTTTTGCAGAATCATATTTCTCATCAAGCTGTCTTCATAGGGATCATTCTTTATTGTAATGTCAAGGGATACTTGGAGACAAAATTTCAGATCTTGACAGCTGATTTGTGCATAAAGCAGCATGTACTGCATTTTTTTTTTTCAAAATCCCAAAGGATGTTTTGGTACTTGCGTGTTAGTACAAAGAAGGCCCTATTCTCAATTCCTCCTGATCAGATATGAGTGTGCAGGCTTACTATCTGTCCTCAGGTTGGTCCTCAGGTTCTGGGAACATACTTGACAAATGAGTACACTTTCCCAGGAAAAAGGTCTCTCTTCTCAGGGAGTAATACTTTTCTTCATTTTTGATCTCACCTTGGGTAAAGTATGTTGTTAAAATTAATTCCATTCAAGATATCCTGCATTGTGATTTTACCCATTCTTTGGGGAAAATTAAAAAAAACCAAACTTCTGCAGTGTCTCAAGTTTCTATTAAAATCACAATGATAGGCACCTGTGCCACTCAAGGGATTATAAGTGGTCTGTATTCGTCTTCATTTAGGAATGGAGTCCATTCATTTACCCATCCATAAATATATGTAAAAAATGGAAAAGCCTCTCTTCCAAACGGAAGGTAACATTATGCTTCAAGTCAGATATAAAGCATCTGAAATAATTCTCGAACTCCCACTTCTCTAAGTGTGGAGTTATCACTACAATAAGATATTGATCTTTATAATTACAGCATGAGTTGTTGACATGGAAAGGAGTCCTAGAAGCATCTCAAGATAAAAAAGAATTGCAGGCTCTTACATGGATAGTAGAAGTAAAAACAAGCCAATGGGAGCAGAGACAAAAGTCCTTGCAGTTCTACAGAGGAATTTTATCTCAATGGCAATGATGTAGATAACCATGGTAAGACCCTGAAGATTTACAACAGTACTTCAAAGGCTCAGCTCCCTCTGTATCTTTGTGAAAACCCCTAAGTAAATAGTTAGCCATTGAAGGAGACCTGGATTCTACCATTGTGCTTCTGCTGTCATCATAATTCCAAATCACAAAATGTTTTTAGCAAAGCTGCTATGTGCAAATACACGTTTGTAAACAAGAACCATCTTCAGCAACTCTTATCACCAGTCACATACCAAGGAAATAATGGCAAGTTCCTTTTTAATTCTCAACATCCGACTAAGAGTGACATTGAGAAATGCTTTTTTAAATGTCACCTCCTAATTTCTCAGTCTCCTAAAATAGTGCTCCTTAGCAATAATGTACTTCAGCATTTCGTAAGTAATCCTGCTGTTTTAATAACAACACCAACACAGACTCGGACTCTAACTGGTTGTTGCAACAGATAAACCCACCCCCCACCCCCACCCCAAAAGAGGCATCTTGTTATCATTGTCTTTGGGACAGGGAGAGTGGTGGTTAAGAATTCCACATATCAAATTATAAATCCAGTGCAAGAGTATCCTTATTTGTCTAGGTAAACAAAACCCATTACTGGTTTATCCTACCATGTTTTTCTAAGACTTATAGTGATTAAAATTCTCACACTTAATACGGAGATGAAAAAGTATGCTAAATTAGGAGAAAATAAAAATGTAAGTGTGTCCTCACATCAGGACTGTGCAATATTCATTCAGGTATACCCTGAAATGTCTTCTGCCTCATAGATTCACCACACAGAATACACCTAAGCTAATTACTCAAAATTCACTGTCTTCTTCTTCTAATTGCTTAGTTGTTGCCAGCGCACTAAATCAAATACTTATTTCTCTTTCTTTTTTCTTTCTTTCTTTTTTTCTTTTTTTCTTTCTTTCTTTTTCCTTTTTTTCTGCTTTCTTGCTTTCTTGCCTTTTTTTGTTTGTTTGTTTTGACTCTCTGAAGGGCTAATTAATCCATTGTCATCAAGCAGGCAAATACCTGAGTGTTCCAAGACTTAGTTATGGAAATGGCAAAAGTAACAGGTTTGAACAGTAATATGACAGCTCCAACAAATACTTGCCAGTGAATTTATGAAGTTTATGCATGATTGCATGAATATATGTTTATGGGCTACTACTCTACTAACTGTAGTGGTGAATATATCTGCATTTTAATGAAGATAAACATTTTCACAGGCAGCTAATCTCACCTAAGTGTACCAAAGAAATTACCCACTATGGAACTACTGGATTGCTCTGCACTGCATTTCTTGGTCTGTGTAGTCTTGTGCTTGTATTTTGTTCTGACAGTTAAGAAAATGCATGGTTTAATGGATAATATCCTGTACTTTCAAAATGAATTAAAAAAAAAAAAAAAAAAAAAAAAAAGAAACAAAACAACATAATTTCTAACACAGGCTTCAAGATCAAAGCATTTTTTATTTATACAAAGATACCTGCCTTTTGAAACTCTTGGTAATTGCATGTCTCCAGTCTCACAAGATTTCTATTGTTTATCAGCTCTTCTCAAGTAAACTTACCTTATGTAAGGACGTCCCTTGTTACTTTTACTTTCCCACATGCTATTTTGAATGATTTCCTGTTTTCTTATCCATAACATTTTCTCTCTGATCCACAATTTCTACCTTCATCTGCCCTCCTCCTTTCCTGCTCATGCCTCATGTAGCCCCATAACTCTTTCTCTTTACCCTATCACCAAAAACTTGCTATTTTCTTCTCTGAACTTTTTAAATCCCTTTTTTTTCCCACATTATTATAATCATGTATTTTCCCTCTTGCATCCTTTTCTGGAAGTACTGATCTCCTCTGATTTTACTGAGCTCCAGGAGCATACAGTTTACTTATAGCCAAAGCAACCAAAACCAACATATACTTCCTCTCCAAGAACAGTCCTACTGGCATTTCAAGGATGGTTGTCCATCACCTATGGAAATAGGATTTATTCTACTGAAATAATTTAGGCGTCCTTTTAAAGGCCTGAAAGCACAATACACAGTCATTTTGGGTCTGTATGTTTGCCAGGAACATTTCTCAGTGAAAATTCTTATAATATAATTGTGCCCTGGCTGAATGTCCTCCTTACATTCTGGTCAGCAAAACTCCTATCAGAAAAGAGCTCTCCACATGTTAAAACCTGCAATAAGACCTTGGGTGAGATTCCAAGGAGATGTCCATAGCTTTCAGTTGAAAATCTTGAGTTTAGACAATAATTCGCAGTCTCTCCTCTCTGGGTCTGGGAGAAGGAAAAAAGAACTCATCCCCACCCCTGCCCCACCCCACCCATCCCCAGGGAAAAAAAAAAAAAAAAAGGGGAGGCAGAGAGAATGATCTGTAAAATATTTAAATCTCCACCTTGTTGTAAGATTCAGCTAATCTTCTCTTGGGTGTGAATGCACTTAGCAGAGGTACACTCCCTGGTAGGCCCCTCATTCAGTAATTGTATTTTCCCCATTATACAATTTGTATCATTTGCATTGTACTCACAATCATATAAAAGCCATTGTTATTTTATAGGATTATGGCTAACGCTGGGTTCTGTTGATTCTACAACACATTACTGGTGAACCTATTTAGACACAACCATGATTTTCACATTATTCTGTAGAATTCATCCAGGAGCTAGCCCTGCATTGGTCTTGTAAAAAATTGTTGGCATCATTGAAGGCATCTTCACATGCTACCACAAGCCAAATTTTTCCAACATGCAGAGTACCCATGCTCCAAAGAAGTCTGTAGATGCTGCAAGACCTCACCAGCTTTGCAAACCATCAGTGTATCAAAAAGTACTAAATTCAAAATAAATATCTACATACTTGAAAACTAAAATCTGAGTTTCAGTCTCTGATGGCATGAAACAACATGACACAAGTAAAGAGGGATTGTCACACATTACTTCTAACTCTTTACAGTCCTGTATTAGGGGTATTCAATAAAGCCAATGGGAAGAGAGCTCAAAAGAAAAAAAAAGTTCTTTAAATAGGGTTGGTTAATCTGGGACTCTTCTTGAAAGAGTTTTTTTCAGATTCCAAAAATTTGCATGGCTTCAAAGTGAAAATATGCCTGGAATAGAAATCCATTGAGGGATATGATCAAACAGAAAGTGTGACTCACTCCAGAAGTCCTACAGCCTCAAGTGCCTGGGAGTCGAGGGAGTGCTTGTGCAAGCCATGGCATGTGCTTGCCCTACTCCTCGATTTTGTGTGTTGGACTCTGGACCTACTCAGAGGCAGGACACTTAATTTCACTGAGGTGAAATTAACTTCACCTCCCATATTTAAAAAATATTTTACAATTAATTTTGTTAGTTTCTTCTTAATTCTTTCTGCTCTCCTCCCCTCAAGTCCTCTCATCTCCTCTTCTCTTCTCTTCTCTTCTCTTCTCTTCTCTTCTCTTCTCTTCTCTTCTCTTCTCTTCTCTTCTCTTCTCTTCTCTTCTCTTCTCTTCTCTTCTCTTCTCTTCTCTTCTCTTCTCTTCTCTTCTTTCTCTTCTCTTCTCACTTCAATCATGTCTACACCTTTTTGTTTGTTGGTTTCTGTTTTTGACAGGTGGTGTTGTTTGTTTATTTGTTTTGGATTTTAATTCTTACATTTGCCTTAGAGCTACTAGCATGTGCTACAAGTAAATTAGTGTTTTAAATTACAGAATAAATCCTTCTGGCACTTCTTTCCTGGAAGTACGCATCTAATAAGGCCAAGAAAACCTGTGTGAATCCAAGATCATTTTTCTTCAGTGGGAGTGATTCATAGCTAGAGACCAATGTACTATGCTTTTTAAGGTACTTCAAAGCAAATCTCTTAACTGAAGTTCAGAATTAGTAACAAGCAGAAAAGTCTGAATCTGAACATCATTCCTTAATTTCTGATCAGGGAAGTCAAGGGTATAAAATTCAGAGACATCATTCCATTGAGGACAAAAGCATTGAGCTCCTCAGTGATGTCACGAGGATTTGGTGCGAGATTTTACATGAGATTTTACACTTAAATGCTGACACATGCTTACTGTTACAGTGCCCAACATGTTGCCATAATTATACTTTGCCTATATTCAGGACTTGAGATACTGCTTGGATGACTGTTTTCATGAAAGAAAGCCAGCGAGCTTTCTACTTCGAACACAACACGATCACAATCATAAAATTATATTTCTCATGTGAGAAAGAAAAAAAATCTCCTGAATTTCAGCTGTTCATTTGTCCCTTTTGCAAGGGACAAGGAAGCACAAGGAAAAATACTTAGTTGCATGGTAGCAAGCAGTTTGTGCTGCTATTCATGAGGTGCAGCAAAACTGGATCTTTTCTATAATCCTAAACATGTTAGTAGGTTACAGTGGTTGTGGAGTCAAAATAATTCAGAGCATTTGTTCACTCTTGTTTACCATATGCAGAAAGTTCACAATGGAGTTCTGTTCCAAGAGCATTTTGTAGTACATTAATATACAGTCTTCTTGACAGTGTTGTTGGAGGTTCCAGAGAGAAATAATTTAAAAAAAAAAAAAAAAGTCAAAAAAAAGTGTGTTGAGTTGAATAACAGTTTGTCATTTACTTTTTCAATTATTAAAGTAATGTATTCAACTTTGCTTGAACTATCTCCTTCCAGCTGCAATAATTTTGAAATATATCCACTTCTGCTCATCATCCCAAAAAGAGTGAAGAGAAATGGAAATTCAAATTGAAAATCTTGATTGAAAAATTCAATAATTTTGGTTGGAAAATGTCACAACAGAGCATATATTTTTTCTCTTATTTTCTTTCAATGGAAAAGAGCATTTCAATGAAAAGGAAAAAAATTGATTAAAACTTTCAGAAAAAACAAATCTGCATTTCTGGTCCTCAAAAAATTTTAACTGACAAATGTTGCACTGCTTTACCATATGAAATTTCTCCTCTTGCTTCAAATGCCACACTTTTCTAGCCAGCAATCAGAATATCAGAGTGGTTCTTTCTTTGACACAAAGAAATAGTGATAGCAGAGATTCTTAAAGGATGTTTCCTTTCCTACCCTTGGCCATAATGGCTTTCCCCACTTCATTTAAAGTTTTCCATAAGTTGATCTTGCAGTACTTATTTTGTTGCTTTTTTAAACTCTGCCACACCTGTTTCTTCACACTTTTTCACTTTCATTAACAAACACATCAGCAGCAAAAGGAGAGCCAAGGAATATCTCCATCCTTTGTTGGATGTGAGGGGAAATGTAATGAAAAATTCATATGGAATTCAGTGTGGAATATTTCCATAACTGCATCAGTAACTATTAGCAGCAATTTACAGTACTGTACTATTGCATTCCTGCACCAAAACAAAACAAAACAAAACAAAAACAAAAACAAAATAAACCCAAACACCCAAAAGCGATATCAATAGGATAAAATTTCAAATTTTCCCCTAAAACCTTCCAATAACTTCAAGTTAGTAAATTTGTCTAAATTTATTTGCTCTATCGTGCTAATAGGATCAGAAAAAGGGGATGGCTGAGAAACAATACTGGATAAAGGGCAAGACTAAGTAGTGTTGTCTCCTTTGTAAAGCGTGTAAAGCATGTAAACATCTCTTCTGAGATTGCAGGGCTTGTGTTTTGAATACTGCAATATTGACCTCTGAAATCTGCAGCAAAATCTGTCTAGATGCCTCCCTGGAGTCAACGGCGTGGTGAAGGAAGAGCTGGTGCTGTGGGGATTTTGGGCAACATGTATTCCTGCAAGAAAGGAATAGACAAAAAGCAACCCAGTTCTAAAACTGGCTGTCAGGGGGAGACTTGGCTGATGTACCAGATCATCTTATCTAATATTGGGATACCAGGTCTGGAAGGAATTAGTTGTTACTCTATCAGAAAGAGAAGGAAGAAAAAAGAAAGTGATTCTTTCTCGATCCAACTTGTAAAAAATTAACTTGTGACAACACAGACACACGGAAATGCCGATGAAAGAATTTGAATTCAGCATGGAGCACACCGCAGAGTTCTGCTTGCTGCAGGACAGGTGAAGATGGAGTGAACTCATTGCTGGTTCAGAGCACACTGAGGCTACCTTGAGCCCGTGCTGAACAGAAGGAGGAGTCTAACAGCTCAAAAGAACCAAGATGAATATCTACTCATATTATAGATAAGTTTCCCAAACTCATCTCAGATTTGTACTTACACAATTCAGGGACATGTCTGTCATATATTTTGATGGAAGTTCTATCCACTTTCTCAATCAGGACTGCAGATAAAAACAAATTCAGAGGAAGATGATTATATATACAGGGACCAAGTTAAAATCATTGCTTTATTCTCTCTATTTCACAGTGATTGCCATGTTTTCTGGTGTCATTTTAATTTTGTTTTCCAATGTTTAGGCTCTTAAGCAAAAAAATGCTATTACTGTTTATCCTCTTTAAGCCACTGATACAAATTAAAAACTTTAAATCAAGAATTTTTCATATTTGGGAAAGCAGAAAGTGATGACAACACTATATTTGTCGTGGCAAAGGCAATTACTACAGTAGGCTTAGTTCAGACTGTTTTCTTCCTTGTTTGAGAAGGAAGCTAGGATACTATCACGTGAAAAATTATATTTTTATTAATTTCAACTTATGTATTACCGATAGTGATGAAGAAAATCTGAGCAGAATTGAAGTTTCTACCTCTAAGAAAAAGATGTTCATATGGTCTTTGAGTAAAAAATACTCTTGTCTCACTTTCTCTTTGAAGTTTTCTATATTTTCTAATAAATTATTCATTGCTTTGCATTATGATTCTTGAGCTTGCTCTCAGATCTATTCAATCCCCATATATGTAAGTTTTGGGAGCACTGTTTGTAGAGATCATGTAGAGTCTAAGTGCATTAGTGACAGAGGTCATGAAATATTGAAAGATTTAACCACATGTGTGAGAGAAATAAGTATTTCTCCCAAAGGCCTAAGAGGTGGCCTGTTCACATATAACACAAAGTCCAGTGCAATATTGACACACGATATCCTGCTATTTGGAATTAATCCATAAAATAACACCAGCTCCTGTATCAGAGTATTCGGTACTACAACCCTTGCAGAGTCTCAGGGTGATCCAGGGAGGTGTTTTATATTTGCAGCAGTCATAGCAAGAGGGGAAGGAAATTAAAGTGAAGAATGAAATATTCTTAAATCCACAAAAGGGGGGGTTTTAAGTTAAAGTTAATTGACTGGTAAAATCTCCTTTAGTGCTTTTCTTTTTTTTTTCCCAGTCATGTTCACAGCAGAATATCAATGAGGTTTGTTGAAATGGAAACTTTGCACTGTGCATAATTAGAGTAAATGAAACGTGCATCCATTCTCAATGTGCTTCTTTTATTTCTGTAAAATTTAATTTCTTTAAGAATGGAGGCAGGAAATAAATGGGGTGAATGTCAGCTTACATGAGAAGGGTTTCAAAATTCCAGGGCCAGCTCAAGAACAATGATTTGGATCAGAAATCTTCCTCTGTGATAGTGGCAAACACTTCTTCTCAGCCCAGTTTGTGTGCCTCAGTTTTGCCTGCGAAAAGGGGCAGTGCTACCAAGAATTAGGCATAGAGAATCAGAGAGAATTTCCCCTCAGTATGCCACTGGAGTAGCCTGATCTGAAAACCTACTGCTGCTCTGGTGCCTTGGGTTTTCTAAGTGTCGAGTACCATTAACACAGATAGGGCCAAACTGTGTGCTGTTGTGACTTTCCTGAGAGGAAATCCCATGAGGGATTCAGCTGAGCCTGCCAAAGCCACCTGGCTTGTAATGTGTGTCAGATCAGAAAGAGAGCTGCACTTGCTCCACATCAGCTTGTAGCAGAGATGGGAACAGGTTTTGGTGATTCTGACACCTGGAAGTAGAGAACCAGTCAGGTTAAATCACAAGGGCTGTAACAAGCAGTAATTTTCTCCATTTCAGCAGTGACTCCGCCAATGCTGCACTGCACCACGAGAGGAAGACGGGCCACTGAGGCAGACAGAGAACAGAAGCAGGAAAGAAAGAAAGAAAGAAAATTATGCTATCCTCATTTGTAGGTGGGGATGGAGGGGTGAACATTATCTAACAATACACTAGAAGACTGGGCAGAGGCTAAGGCTGTGCTCTGAGCAATCACCCTGGTGTCCTTGGAGATGTTCCTTCAAATAGGAGCCACTTGTCAGATGAGCCTTAACCACCCACTGCTGTGCCAGTACTCCTCTCTCACCCCAGCTGCTGAGTGACAGTGGCTGAAGCCACCACCAGGGTGTTCACTGCGAGCAGATTTTTCTGTGCTCCTGTGACAGGCTGGGAATGTGTGTGTGGTTAGAACTCTGAGAGCACAGATGACACGTGCCATCCTCTGCTGACCACTGTCCCTCAGATGGAGTGCTGTGGGTTAGCCACACTCCTGGGAACACACCTCTTGTCTCAAACAAGCTTTTCCTGGCTTGAATATCCATGAAGTTCAGCAGTAGGGGTAAAGTGCATGTGGGGAGCAGAAGTGATTAAATTAAAAGATACATTTCTGGTTAATTAAACCACTCCTGTGGGACTTTGCAATGTGATTGAACAAGCCATGAAAAGCCCTCTGGATGTGCTCAAGCACATGGTACTCCTGGTGCACTTTCATGGATGCTATCAGGATTACCAGAGAAACAAGCATAACAGAGATCTGGAGAGCTTTACCTTGTCAGATTCATTACACTGAGCTTCCAACCATGAAATGTAAAAAAGATAGAGGGCAATGCATATTTCACTTGGTGGGGCCAATTTTCCTCATTTTATTATCACTGGATTTGTAAATGTCATAAGCTGAGACACAAAACAACGGAGGATGAACTGCTAAAATGGCTGTTTACATTCTGTAGTTCTTTGCATTGAGATGCCTCCTGCTATAAAACTTGAATTTTACTAAGCCTGAAGCATCATTCTGCTGCTATTATTCACTTATTACTACAGAATTGCTAAGCAGTCTCACAGCACATCCAGGGCGCTGTCACACCCGACACTGTGTGAGCAGGCTGCATGGGGCAGAGCCTGTCCTGAGGAGCTGCCAGCCTGAGCAGATCGCCCTGTCCCAGGCAGGACAGAGCGCTGGACAGCTGCCCGCCGGAGCAGACAGCGCAGAGGGGGTGGCTGGAGGCCAGCTGCAGCTGCCAAATTGTCTGCTGGGCAGATCATCCTGACTTCAGGAGGTTTCTCAGATCAGTGGAATTAATTACTTACTGTACATCTCTTTCAGTAGTTTAACGGAGACTAACTTTGTGAGGCTGAAGGCACCTGGGATGAGCCTCAAAGCGACATGTTCAGTATCACACAGGAAACCTGTCAAGGACTGACTGGGGGGGATTTTGTCCCGGTTTATCACCTGTTCCACAAAAGCACCTTTCTTCTCCAGTTCATGAGAAGCTAGTGCTTGCCTTAAACCAGACACAAATGTTCACAGCTCACTCTAGGAGGAAGAGACTTGGTTCACAGCATCCTCTATTATGTCCCCCAGCTCTTCCTCTTCTTTGTACAAAGAACAAACTCCTCTCCCAGAGACACCATCCTCTTTTTTAATCCTCTGAAAAATGCTACTCTTGCACTTTAATTTTTTGTGTCCTATGAATAAAGGTATCAATTGATGAGATATGCGTAGCAGTCAGAACTGAAAATATGAAACATACTGCTATTAATTTGGATCCACATAACTTTTTTTATCACAGAAAAAACAGATTTAATATTTCTAGAAAACGATCATTCTTTTATTTCATTGTCCAAGATTTTCTAATCTGAAATTCAGAGAAAAAGCTCTCTGCTACTTTCAGACATTCATGATGAGGGGATCTGTCAGGTGTGTGACAAGTATGTTTTCTGTACAACATATTCAAATTCCTCCAGTACTATTCAACTTCTCTCCACAAATAACACAGTGGTAGCTATGCCTTAAACATAAACTGAGCCTAGATCTGACTTAGCTGTGCTTGAGGAGAAACTATGTTCATGTCTTTGTGCATTTGTTTTTTCTTTATGATTCCTCTCTCAGAGTTTTTATCCTGCTAAGCAAATTTGTCATGGCAAGATTGACAACTGGTTTTACAGGCTTGGGCAAAGTAAGCAACATGAGACTAGGAACAGAAAAGTAGAACACTAGATTATAAATGGCAATATCCCAGAAGCTAAACCCAAGGAGTGGCAGAAACTGAAATGTAGAAATTGCTTCCTCCTGCTGTTGCTGAGGACTCCAGGACGGTGTAGATAAATGTAGATGAGAGATCTCTGAAGTTAGGTTTTAGAAGATGAGGTTTATTGTAAGGGATGTGGAGGCCTTGCTCTGAGCCGCTAGGCTGCAGCTCGTGGCAAGGCCTAGGGAGTGGGGGAAGGGAGAAGTAGGGAGAGGAGATTCCAAGAGAGGAAAGTCCTCGGGAAGGGGTGCAAGCAAAGAGAGCAAAGAGCAAAGAGCAGAGAGCAAAGAGCAAAGAGGCCGAGCCACCTTCGCAGCCCCCTGATAAGGGGTCTGGAGGTGGGCTGGAACAGGACTTGTGCCAATGGGGTTACAGATACCTGATACTTCAGGGGAGGGGTACAGGTGTGGGATGAACCATACATTGGGGGGTGATGCAGAACATTCCATTTGACCTCTGGGTCTGGCTGCAGGTAACATTCAGCTGGTCACATAACTGTTTTCCCAGAGATCCAGTAGCTAATACATCTCAAACATCAAAACTTACTTTCAATTCTATCTCACCTACAGGTTTCTCATTCTCAGAATATAGGCAATCATATTTATAGGGTTTTTTGGCTTCCTCCTCCCCAACACTGAAACATTAACACAATATGAAAAGAGGAATGCCATTTAAACCAACAATGCAAAGGGGTAGTCTGCTATGGCAACATGGGCTATTTTTCTAGCTCTCTCTTTTTCACTTTGTCTCTGAATACAAGGAAATGGCATGCTTTCTTGAATGGGATTCCTTAATATGATAGTATTCCAGTTACTTCCCTGAGACTGAAGTTTATACTAAAGGATAAGCAAATTACAGTGTAGAAACTGAAGCAATCTGGGCCATATAGGATGTATACAGGAACTATTTCCTCCAGTGTAATAATAGTTTTTGTCCAAGGCATGTTTCAAAGCTTATGTCCGCAGCAAGATAACAATGCTGCAAATTTACTAGGTCTGATACCTCATCTCCAGCTGAAGTGACAACCATAAACAAAAAAAAAATTATCCCTGACAACAGGCTGACACTACTGGCACATCAGTCAGCTCTGATATGCTGATCACAGGGCCCACTGATCAGTTTCAATATCCTGCCAGGAGCTGATGTATTTGTACTGAACAATTCAAATATGTTCCCTTCTCTCTGCACAGGCTGGATGCTGTTAGGCAGCAGCTTCTATTCCCCAGTCCCCCTCCTCCTCAAGAAATATCTGGCACGCAGAGGTGAATAAGGCCTGGTCTGATTGTCACTTCTTATATCGTGGTGCTACGGCCATCAGTAGAGGAACTCATCTGGAAGAAATTACTCTTCAGGGACTGCATTGTGTTTTGCATTGTTTTGAATTGCTAAAGTAAAAATACTTGGATAACATTGTTCCTGTTGTCTCTCTGAGCTCCACGTATCTTATTTTGGGTACCATGAACAGTGCTGGCTAAGTAAGCATGAAGTGCAGCATCTGCTTTGCTCTCTGGAGAGGTGTAGCCTGAACAGGCTCCTCTCTGTGGAAAAACGTTAGGGAAGCTTGGGGTTGCCTGAGCTAAGGCTCCTCCTGGAACTGCCTTGGGGCAAGTGCTGCTCATGCTGGGGTTGCTTAATAGCTGTCTATACAGAGTGCATATCAGTCGAGAAAGTTTCCTGCCCTGACAGCAGATACCAGAGTAAGTATGTAATATAAATTGTGCAAATTACAGATTTGAAATCAGAGCTTTGAAGGGCAATGAGAAACTTCAGTATAGTCAAGTCAGTGTGTTTCAGTTTAGTTTTAATAAGCACAGAAGATATAAGGAAGGGACAGGGACAATTTTTCAAAAAATCTTTTGAAGATTAAGGAGTGAATCATAGAGTCATTTAGGTTCAAAAATACCTAAATTGTTAAAAAAAATCTAATTACAAGGAGGACCAAACCTAGCAACTTGGAAATCCTACAACATTGACAAGAACCACATAAAACTACATAAAACATTCTCATAAAAGGCAATGTGTTCTTTTGCATATTGTACAGGAGCCGAGCATGAAGACTTTGAGCTGGATCATTACTTGAGAACAGGGCTCCTTTTATATCCCAGTTTGTTATTTTCCTCACTCAGTAAATTATCTTCACTTTAAATTTTTATTTGCACCTCAGTTTTCACCCATCTTTCACGCTTCAAGACTTCAAATAATCTCTTTCAAGAGGAGACCTCCTTGATAGGCTGCTTACATTGCAAATTTTCAAGAGACAGATTTCATGCACCAACCTCTGACACATCTAATCCTAGTTTCTAAGCAGGAACAGGATGCTAGGTGTCCAAGGCAGTGGAACAGATCAGGTATGACAATTTTTATATTGGTTGTGCCTTGTTGCTACTTTACAGTCATTTCCTTGAACTCCTGCCTCCTCCTGTTCAGTCTTCTGTAAATTGTCTCCTTTTTCAACTTTCCTCAGCTCAGTTTAATTTCTCACTTCTATTTTCTTTTCCCATATTCCATTATTCAAATACACACAATGATTATATCTTTGCTGCTATGACCAATAGCCTAATGATGATTAACTTGGATTTAATTTTACATCCTTTACACAATTCTCATTGTGCTGTTGAGAGAAGTGAATGCACTGAGTCTCGTAATCACTGTCCATGAGCAGAGCAGAGCATTTCAGGAGTCAGTGCTTGTCCCAGGCATGCATTTCTCCACAAATCCATTTCCTGACAGAACCCACTTTTATCAGCTTTCAGGGCAACTCTTCAGGGCTCCAGTTGCTTGGCATAACAGTGATGGTATATCTTCAAAGTTCAATATTTCCTTAGAGCTGATGGCCTGCCTATAGCCTGTGTTACCTCTGTGTTACCTCTGTGTTTTACCTCAGTCTGAGACAGTCTCCGCACACTGTCACTGAACAAGTTATTCGGGCCAAATTTGCACCCTTAGAGCACAGCTGTTTATGTCTAAGCAGGTCACCCAAGGTTCCTGTGGTAAAAATTTTAGCCTATAAGTCATCTCATCCCAATTTAGATATCTGAATACTCAGATGATTTGCAGCCTATTCTGAGCTGAGATAGAAGCAAGATGAATCCCACCCACCCACCAAAATGGAATGGGAAAAGGAAGCTGACGTACTTGGCTTAAGCTAAGCATAAAACCCAGGTACAGTCTTCTATGAAGAAAGGTGACCTTCACTCTCTATGTAGGCATGCAACAACTATCCAGAATGAAGGGATGTGCAAGACCCATGTTTATGAGCTGATCTGGGCCGTTGACAGTTTTGCACGTTAATGATTGGAGGCAATGATAAGTTGGAAGTATGCACGAGACACAGCCGGGGCAGATGCTGAGTGCACGGCCTAAGGGACAGGCAAGAGGAGGAGGCACTTTGGACTGAATGATGGATGAGAAAATCTTGGGAATCTGATCATGTTTCTGTGTGTTCTACTTCTGCTTTTCTGAAGGAAACCAGACTTTGTGAGCAAAATACATGGGCTCACATCAAACACCAGGCTGATGCCACCTAATTCTTCTCACCAAATGGAACGTCCTGCAGTAGCATTTTGAGCCATTAGGTCACCAGTAAGACTGTGTGGTAGCCTTAATTATTGTTCTTTCTTGTCCTGAAGCATCAATGAGCCTGGCTATTCATCTGATAGAAGTGTATCATCCATTGCAGGAAAACTTATTAGCATGTTCACTTTCACTTTCTGAGTGAAATGTTTGCTAACAACATTCTGATATTTTGGATTACCAAAAATGTTTGCACATCTACTCCATCAGTTACTGACAAGCAACTGAGTTCTCCTAATGATGATTATTCTGGGACACAAAAACATTGTCTTCTAAACTATATTTCCTCAGTCTTTATCAATGTCTGGGAAGGACAAATGAAGGACACAAAATTTCTTTTATGTTTTGATAAATGTGAAGGATCCACAAGTTCTTAAGACTTCTGCTGTCCAAGCTACAATGGAGATCAACCTGAGGATCCAGACTGTGGAAGGAAAATAACACATGACTGGAAGGAAAAGAGCACAAAAATAGCATCAGAAGAAAGCTTTTCAGTTTGCATTTTCTTAGGCTGTGTATGCCTCCAGTAAATAGAAGTGGCACAGTGGCAGACAGCTCAGGCTCTCCCTGACCAGCCAAACAGAAATTAATAGGAACTTCTTTGTTGAGTAAGGATATTGGGAAAATCACGTGTGTGCATAGGAACTGCAGAACCACGAGAAAGGCAGGATTAATTAATGTCTAGTAGGCTACATATGAAGCAATGTCTGAGGAATTGGAGCTGAACACGCTTTACTGGGACACCACAGCTGGGAGCGATGGGAATATCTGGGAAGTGCTCCCCAGTACACAAGCCCCAAATGTGCTGCAGTGGCATACAGGGCCACAAGCCAAGACAGACCAAGCAAGGATCCAAATGGTGCTCAAACAACACTGGACCATTCAAGGGAGAAGGCTGCACATCACATAAGTAGAAGTTTCTATCTGAAGTGACTTTCCAGGCTCCACATGCAGTCAAATGAGGGTTGCTCCTGAAAAAAAGCAATATAGCCTGAAAAGGATATTCTGACTGTTTCCATGGGCTGTCTAGGAAGAAGAGGAAAACTTAAATACCAGTGTAGGCATTTATATAACTAGAAGTTTTAACATGGTGTTTTTCTTACTGGGTGCCATTTGGGCACAACTGTCTGGCCACTGGCTGCCCTACTTAACTTGCTGCTCCATATATCAGATTTCATAAAGCACCAATTTCTTTGGGGAGAAGCCAGCACTGCTCTGCTGCTTGTTGCACATTGCACCAGGCTATTTGCCATTTTTTCACAACAGAACTTGTTCTATCTTGTGACAGTCTCTTTCCAGTAGAAAGGTTTTGTTGTTGTTGTTGTTGTTGTTGTTGTTGTTGTGCCAAATCAATATCTGTGATGGTCTGCCTTCTGCTAGTTTGTTTTATAGGTTTCTTGTAGAAACAGATAAAAAAAGTATGTGTAGGTATAATACAACAGAATATAACAATGAATTTAGGAGTGGAACTTCTCTTCTTTACAGAAAACAGCAGGTCTCTCTAGTCTTCTAATAGCTGTCTAAGTGGAAGAAGCTCCAGATGGTTGATGACTAGATTTGGTTGCTAAAAAGTGTCTATCCTTTAACATTTTCAAATTCATCATTTTGAATTATAATCCTAAAGAGTTAGCAGAGTAATCCTAAACACTGTCCTAGGTTACAATGTAAGATGTGCCCAAAGTATGCATTCTATCACCATCTACATGCGCTGTTGAAACTAGGTTGGGCAGTGTTTCCCCTGCCCCCTCCCTCCAGACTATCTTCTGTTAATGGCCCATCAATGCCCTGCTGCATGACTCATAGATAACTCCCTCCAGGAGCTACCTCTGTTTAATGGGCCCAAGGACCCATTGCAAGTCTGATAAAATGATATCAGCCCATTGTGAGATGCTCCACCCAGGGGGAGGAGCCAAGCATTCCCACCTGGATATAATCCGGCATTTGGGACAGCACAGGCAGCCTTACCCACTGGATTCCAGTGGATAAGAACTACCAGACCTTACTTGGGATTACTGCTTCAACAAGACCACTTCATCTGGACTGCTACCACCACCACAGGGTATCAGGTTGTATTCTGACTCTGTCAGTGATCTTTTGTACTATTGCTTTTATTTTATTTTACCTTTTTTTTCCTCCTATTAAACTGTTTTTTCTGACTTGAAGTCTCTTGCTAGTTTTGCTTTAAAGCCAGTACAAAGACCCACAATCAGCTTATTTGTGATAATGTGGAGAATGAAAAGAGATGTGTAGAAAACCCGTATGTGGTTGTACTATCAATTATTTCATGGTGTTCTTTGGATATTTCTATGCTTACAAAATATGAGGATTGCAGAGCAAAAAGTTTTTTTGACTACAGCTTTTCAGCAAACCTATTACTGTAACATCTCCAGTAGTTTGTACTGTACACTTAAAGGAAATTGTATCCTAACATGTAAGAATGCGCTTTGGATGGAAAAAAAAAAAGTCACTTTATGAGCAGCTTACTTACTAGAAGCATTTTTGCTCTTCATATCTCTTACATAATCATATTTAGCTAAAAATTGCAATCCTGAAGTGTCGCATCTTTTTCCCTATTTTACACGGAAATTCTTCTCCCACAGTTCAAGGTCAAGAAAGACATTCCAGACAATGACTGAAAGTGATTATTATAAAAATGCACACTGATTTAGATCTTCAGAACTGATCAGCGGTGTAAGACTGTATGTCATTTATGTGGTGTTTCCAGTTTACTAGAAGTTAAAATTTATTACCACTTTTTGAAAAGTACCATGCTAATCAAGGTAAATTAATTAATGAAATTCCTTGATTGCTAGACAGTTTACCATTACATAGGTGTTTTAAATAAAACCAGTTTAGGAAACATTTTCTGACAGCAGGTCAGATAAAGCTATTACTTGCACTGGGAAAAGATAATTTTTTCTTTCATGCTTTTTCATATGTAAATTCTCATATCTTTTCAGTAAATTACAATCTTAGTCCTGCTCTGTTGGATATATATATATTTTTTTTTTTTCCCTTTCTTGCACTTTTCACTTAAAGACTTGATTATATTCACCCTGATAAAGAATTCTATGTGCTACCACCCTGCCTGCTACTCCAGCACAGTACAGAGGAATAATGCATGGACTACAATCTAGGAACCTACGCCTGCCAAATCAATTAGAAATACTTCCAGAAGGACTGATAGTCTAACAAATCCGGCATCAGACTCTGTTCTGAGAGCATATTTTATGTTCTAGAGGTATGTATATAGTTTTAACAGGAAAGACTCATGAACCTTACTCTTACTTAAGGGTGAAATTTTGACACACATAAAAAGTGTATTAAGTCAAGATAAACAAATTTTCATATTATTCCACAAGAGGTGGCAGAGGTGGAATGAAATCTTCATTGTCTGTGAGTGCTTCAACTCTGATGGTGACAAGTGAGGTCTACCCTAAACTCTGGCCCTTGGCCCCTTCAACAGCATTTTCTCCCATCCAGTCCACGTTCATTTGGGAAGGGGTTCATCTTGGGTGAGGTTAGCTTGGAACACACGTGGCTACAAAGGTTAAGCTATCATCTCTCAGTTGTCTACACATGCTGGAGACGCTGAGCTGAAGTCAGCCTCATCTTTTGCTCACTTCTTCAACCCCAGAAAAAGGTTCTGCATAAATAAAAGTATGCAACAGTGAATTGCACAAATAGTCTGTGTGCCAGGCTAGAGCTCTTTGCATGACAACATAAATTCTCATCTGCAGCCCACGACACCTCCAAGAACAGAGACCACTTTGGTTTCTGCCAAAGCCCTCCTAGCAATGCTGGCACCAGTGCTTTGTTCTCTTTAAACCAGATGCTTCTTATTTAAGAAAGCTATTGGAAACATATAACATAACTAAGAAACGAATGTTATCTGTGTTCGTATCTGGCCAAGTTGTACAGAACTCAAGGCTGTTTTGCTTTAAGAGTGGGCTGGAATTCCTGATTTTCTGAAGGAGATAGTAAGTTGGAGGACTAGAGTGAACTTAGGGAAGGAGAATGTGGTTGTGAGGTTGTTCACCCAGTGAAACTTTTTCAGGGTGGTGTAACCGTAGAGTGAAACTCTCCTTCTGGGAGGGAGGAAGCAGAACTGACAGGCAGAAGGAAGAAGGATACATATGGATAAGAAATCATTTTAAATCCTGAAGTATTTATGTATTTCTATTTGCCCTTTGTATATTATCAGATTTGCTCTTGCACAATGGTTCAGATATCACTAAACATATGTAGATCTATGCAAATCTGCAGACACCTGGCTTGTGTTCTGGTGATGTTGCCAGTAACGCAGACAGCTTGGTTAGAAAAGTTAAAAACTAATAACAATAGTTCTGTGTACCCACAATCCCTACATTTCTGTTTTCCTTTCCTCTCTCTTCCTTGTGAAAGGTTGCCCGCCTTTCTTCAGATCTTTTCCATTTCCAGTAAGGAGCTGTCTAGTGTGAGAATCCTACCTCTGCTTTTGCACATCCTCTGCCCTCCAAAATATTCAATAGTGTTGATATGGTTTTGGCAAGATATAATTTTTGTTTTGTATCTTTTCAATCTTGTTTCCTCCAGTCTGTCCATCTTTCCTTGAGAAGACTTCCAGAATAAAAAAAAAAAAAAAAAAAAAAAAAAAAAAAAAAAAAAATCCCTATAGTCCTTAAAAAAAAATAAAACACAAACAAAACAACAAAACCTTGAGAATTAGGTTTTGGAAAAGTAAAAAATATGTGCAGTGTGATAACTAAGCATGGACAGCTATGCTGTGTGGCAGAGATTGCAAGCCGGATGTTTTTCTTATGTTCATACTCATTGTAGTTATCTTTCCAGTTTCTCACGGCTCATAAATTATACACCCCTGCAAACACTGCCAGTTGGAATCTAGAATTTTGTCCCATTACCACTGGGAGAAATTGAACAATTAATGAAGCAGTGACAACTGGTTCTTCTTCCCTTCCTGGGGAGACAGGGACAAAACACCTCCAGTGTGGATGCAATATTCAGTTTCTAATACCTCCATGTGAAATTCCTTAGGCCTAATTCTGAAAGAATTTTAATATTTTAATATTAACATTTTAATATTCTATTTTAAAATGTTTTACAAAAAAAAAAAAAAAAAAAAAAAAAAGGCAGGAAAGATAGGATGATGAAGAAACCACCCTGCTCTCCTGTTCCCCTGGCTGACAAGCATAACCAGAGCTTTTGCTGTTCTCTGTTTTTTGTTTCAGACACGCTCCAGAGACACATGCTCTGTGCTGCTGTAAATACACTGCTTCAAATGTCAGACCTGATTTACTCTGGTTTTTGGAACGAGAACAAAGAAAGTTAGTTTTTGGACAGAATAATGACAATAAACAGCAGTTGTTAGAAAATATCCCAGACAAGGGACTAAATAAAGAGGGTACTGCTTCTGCAGTTAACTATTATCCATATTATTCCTACTAGCTGCTACTCATGGTGTAAGCACTTCCATGGGCATTAACAGTGTCACAGCTTGTCAAAAAGTAGTCTTATGAGCCAAGCCTTGAAGAACAAAACACTTGTGTGTCCTAAATTTCCACTGCAGCGACGATAAATGTTGTGGTTTAATCCCAGCCGGCAACAAAGCACTGCTCTCTCACACAACCTCCTCCCTGCCCCCAGGGGGGAGGAGGACTGGAACAGAAAGGTAAACCTCATGGGATGTGACAAAAATAGCTTTATAATTTTAAAAAAATCATTATAATTATAAACATTCTAATAATAATAATAATTGTAATTATAAGGAGAGGGAGAAAGAATAACAAGATCCAAGAGACAAAATCAATGCACAATACAATTGCTCACCATCTGCTGAGTAACACCCATCCTTGAGCAGAGATTGGCTCCTTTTGGGAATTTCCCCCAGTTTAGATACTGAACACGATGTTCTACAATTTGAAATACTCCTTTGGCCAGTTTGGGTCAGTAGTACAAACAGTGCTCTCTCTGCTTTTTGCACAGCTCCTCATTGACAGAGCATGAGACACTGAAAAATCCTTGATTAAGGGTAATCACTGCTTAACAACTGTGAAAACATCAGTGTGTTATCAGCATTATCCTCATACTGAATACAAAACACAGCACTGTACCAGCTACTACAGATTAAAGTATCTCTGTGCCAGGCAAATTCAGGACAATAAGAAATGTGACTGGCCTGAAACACAAATGGTAAAACCGAACATGATCTGCTAACTCAGATGTCACATTTTCAAGCAGAGTTCTTTTTGGATGCATTTAGGTGGCATAACACGGGTCTTTGTGAGGTTATCCAGGCTGGTGTGGACCCTGGAAGCAGCATGGTGCTGTTCAGAAAGCCTCCATCAAGGCTAATGTACCCTCCTAATGCAGCCATGTTAGTTTCAGCAACTCAGTATTGCACCTTATGCTAAACCTAGAAAGCCATACTTAGAATTTAGTACTTCTACTTATATAGACCCAATACAGATGTGTCTCAGAGGCCTGGGTTTGGATTTCCTGTTTCTGAAAATCTTGGCTACAAGGTTTTGCACCAAAATTTGAATACTAGTCAAACTATCCTATCTAAATATGTTAAAATAGACTCCTGTAAATATGCAAGGCATCATGCAACTCAGTGTTTTCAAACAGATTACGTCTTCTATAAAAGGGGGGGACGTACTCTACAAAAACACAAGACAACTGCAATAAATTAAAGTGCAAGTGAAATGTCTAAATTCTTATGCGTGGAGCTGCTTCAGAGTTCTGCTTGATGTATCTCATTCTTCTGCACTTACTCAAAGCTTGTACCTTCCTAGGAATGAAAAAGTCAGCCCCAAAACCCTTAATGGTGACATCTTCTGAGTGCCCTCTTGCCACTAGCAGTATAATTTTTTTTTCACATGGTGTGTACATAATTTTCTACAATGTCTAAACAGTCGACAATCTTGTTCCTGTTAATTGCCAGATCCTCAATTTCATAAATCTCAATAAAAAATCAAAGCTGATACTATCAGGTTAAGAATCTCACAGCATGATTTTGGGGCCAAGTCAAACACAAATTCCCCTGTGTTCACACTGGTAACTCCTTTTTGTTTGTTTGTTTGCTTGTTTGCTTGTTTGTTTGTTCTGGATCTGAATAAGAGCTTTGGATTTGTTCTGATGTGTTAGTGTTTATTGCATGTACAGGGCAAATTTGTGAACCATTTGGCTTGAGAAACTGTGCTGTGAGCAAAGTCCCTCTTCTTACTTCTGTCCCTGCCTTGCTGCTGCTCGGACTCTAGGCACTGCACACCGAAATGTCACCAGGGACACCACAAGAAAAGTGGTTTCTGTTTGGTAGCTCTTTCTTTGTTAAACAACAGTAGTGCTAACTGCACCATACCACTTTTTCATATATACAGTTTTCAAGCTTTCCACAAAAAATTCTATCTCCCTTAGTTCAGAGTTGCCCCTAGTTGCCTGGCCCAAGGCACTGCATGTCTTGATTTCTGTTGCAACATGATGTTGCAACCTGATGGCTCAGGGCAGTCATGGCAAGCAAAATGACCTCCACCACCTTCATTTTGTACCTCCTCTGGTGCAAACTTCTGTGTTCAGCAGGTCTGGTACTCTCACTGGTATCAAACATCTCGGTTTCTGCATCTCTGGAGGCATGTCTGGAACGTCAGCTAATGCCACAGCTCTCACCTTACGCTGAATGCAAAGCCCAGCCTGTGAAAAGCAGTGCCTTGTTTCGCCCACACTGCCAAGCCCCACTGGGAAGGTGGGAGAGAACCATGGCCACTTGCTGTGCACTACAGGGTGCTCTTGGCTCCATGGAACTCCCAGATTCTGCTGCTGCAAAAAGGAGCCTGGGTATGGAGTGAGACACCACCACCACCCATGGGGAACACACAGCACTTCAGTCCCTCCTTAGGGCAATAAGAAAAATGGAAAAACTAAAATCAAGGCAAAGAGGTGCAGTTTGACGTTGCCTTCATCATTCCCATGGCTCAGATAGGCATCTCACTGTGCCACAGAACTGAGGTCTTCTGGCCCAAAGCAGCATGTGTAAGCATCATTGCTCTTCCGCTGAGAAGTCACTGGACCGTCAGTGAGGCGCTGCCCCTGGCTCCTGTGTGGGTGTGCAGTGCCACACACCCAGACCTCACAGACTCTGGCTTCAGCAGCCTCCAGGTGCCCAACAAGTTTAACACAGTACCCAGGACTTGGCAAGATATTAGGCTGATGGTTCAACTAAACAAAGCTCATCTCATCCCACTGTGAACCAGACTGCCAAATGAGCAATTAGAACCAAATGTATTGCATTATTTTATTTCGTTTTAATGCTCAAGCTTGTCCCCTTGATCCTTTGAATTATAAAGCAGCTGTGGAGCTTTATTGAGCTGTACCTACTATGAAGCCTTTAATGGCCTTCTAGGCACCCTTCATGATAATCTGTCTAGATTATCCCACACCAAGTTCCATCTTCAAGTAGCAGGTATTCCTAGCCTGAGGTCTATCAGGATGCTTCAATGAATCTTTCTGGGCTTCTGCTGACAAAGAAATTTGTTAAGGGAAAAAATGAGCTTCAAGAAGCTGCCACTCCTATTTACTCTTCTTTCATTTGAGGCAGAGAGAGAGAAATGACACTTCTCTTTACCTCTGTGGAGCATCTATATCCCCAAGATTGTTTTGGCTAAGGATTTCTTGCAGTTGTTTATCAAAACCAAAATTAACAAATTAGACTTTGGTCCTTTTCCACTAATAAATTTCACTCAAGCATGGCTCAAATGCCTTAGATGTATTTACTCCTGGAGTTTGTAAATATTTTTTGAAGAACATTACGGTACTTTGGTTTGACTTTTGGATTTGGCTCATTTTTTTTTCAGTTCTGCATTTCATTTCATTTCATTTCATTTCATTTCATTTCATTTCATTTCATTTCATTTCATTTTTGTTCAAACCTTGTTAGCTGCAACCTTATCATAGGAAGTTTTTTCTCACCTCTTCTGAAATAGGCAGGTCAAATGTTTACTTGGTTGATTGGTTGGTTAGACAGATTGGCCTCCATTGTGTAAGGGATAGTGAGTACCCGGACATAGCCTCCATTCACTGGTTAATGAACAGAAACGCAGGGATTTGAACTACTAGTACCATAAGTTTTGCAAGCAATAAGGCATTATCTGTATTCCATATTTAAATTAATGGTACTGGCACTGCAGCATGATGAGTAAAAGGTAGTATTGTTTTACTCTTAAATTTCCTTAAAAACACTTCCCCTCTTCCCTCCTTCCCCAGTCCCAAGAGTAGAAGGCTCAGATTTGCTTGCTAATGGATCTTTTCCATGATCTCAGATGTGTTCATATGATGATATTGTAGCTGGAACAATGAGAGTAGACAAAGCTTGTGAGTGCTGCATAGTAATGTGCTACACTGGTTCTTAATGGATCCTGCACTAAGTACAGAGAGATTGTTTGCTATCAAAAACAAAGTAAAAGAATCATTCTGTCACTGAAAATAATTTGAAAATATATTCAAAATGCATTAAAAATGCATTGCTGTAACCAGCTTTGCTTTCTGTCTTATGCTCTTTTTCCAGTTGGATAACTTTCACCCTTCTTTGTTCATTCTAAGATGAGCCATCTTCTCCAGACTTCTTCAAACCACCAAGAAGCAACTCAAAATTTGTCTTGAAAATACAGATGGAAGATTACAAAATCTACATATCTTAAATGAGATGGATGAGTAAAGCAGCTTACTTGTCTAAATCACTCAGCAATCCAAATTACATGCCACATGCTACTCCTCAAGCTAGTCAAGAACAGTTTCCTTATTTTTATATTTCTTTTTTATTAATTCAGTCTAAGTGCCTTTAATAACTTCAGAGCTGAAAAGAAAGAGCACCGCTGTAAATAGTATTTTGATTTCATCTGACCTTTGCATTAAGAGATCAGCTCTTAAGATACATTATCTGGAAATATGGATGGTCCTTGATTTTTTCCTTAAATACACCTGGCAGAGGGATATTGAGCTAGAAAAATATGCTCAGGAAATTCAAAGGGGATCTTTGGTGAAAGTAAGGCACTATATTGTATCTGTATTGCCTTGGAAAGCATATTTCAGTGGCACTTCCCAATGAGCATAGCAGAATAAATGTTTGCCTGCTTTGCACACCATTCTCATAAAGAAATAAAACTGTCATTTTTACATATAACATTGCATCTACTTAGAATTTCTAAAGCTATGTTCTTCAATTTGCTAGCATGAAAATACTGATCTTATAAGCTTCAGCAACATCAGGTAATGTCTGTGGGGAATTCAATCAATAAATAAGCTCTCTTCTGTTGCTGAGCATTTTCACCATCAAAAGACTTTGTTTAATGCTGTGAAAGTGGCCAACTATACTGTGTCACTCAAGAGAAAAGGAAATTTGCTATATCAAAGCATAGGGAAAGGAGAATGATGGGTTATAATTATTTCCCTGGAGCTTCATCAGGGGGTTTGTGGATAACCTTAGAGGTAAGGACTGCTGCCTCCTGGGATCTGATCTCAGAAGCACTCAAAGGGACATTTGTACTCTGCAACAGGAAGAAAATTGACCCCAGACATGCCCCCAAAAGAAGACTGAAGCAGTAATTCCAACAAATGGGACTGTTTGATTTCCTGTACGTAGGGAAAAGAACATGAGTGTTTTGTAATGTGCCAGAATCAGGGTGCTCGCTCTAATAGTAAGCTCTAGGGAGCTGTTTGAATCTCTAGCAAGAAGACAGTAGCTTGGAAGAAACCTCTTAGGAGTTTTGTTCTGTGCTGAGCCTTGGTTTTAGTCCTTATTGGCCTGTGATTGAATGCATGTAAAAGACAATAGGAGTTATGAGATGGGGGATCTGGATTTATCTTAGGGCATTTTACAACAATTCCATTAGAACCAACTGAAGGAGGCCTTTTTGCATCTAACTATTTGAGTTTTCTTTTTAAGGCTGTCACCATAAATTAGGCTTTTAGTTGAGCTAGAGAGGTGGTCAGTTTTATTCCAGCTTTTTCAGCATAAAGAAGTAATTTTCAGTAAAGTCTCTGTGCTGCTTTTTCAGACCAATCTTTTGACTCTTCTCCCTGTCCTGCATTCAACTATTGTAACTTGTATTCTCCCCTCAGTGTTCCCAGTGGAGAATGACAGAAGCAAGGATGTATAACAGTGGTTCTCTACAGGCTCCCTGTCCCCTGAAACTGCCCTTGTCTATTCTGCTCTGTCCCTAAAACCAGGTTTAATGCCCCTGGGGTGAATGAAATTACTCATAGACCAGTTCACTGAATGTTTTTACTTCAGCTGAGAGACAGTTTCTGGCTCTTTAAAGGGAGCCGAGTATGCCATTTAAATTTTGTTGAAATATATTTTAATATGAAATACACTAAATAGGAAGATAAGAGCATGCAGTACACCAAGTTCTGCTCCTGTTTCACACAGCTTGTTCCAGCTAAATGCAACAGCTTTGGTTTGGGAGGCAAACACAGCAGTATTGTGGACTGTTGTTTTGATCATTTTATGCTGAAGGTATCATCTCTCAGTGATGTGAGTGAGCTTCTGGACAGAAAAAAATTCTGCAAGAATACCCCTTGTTAGGGAACTTGTCAGCTCACCACAGATTCACCTTATGGAGTCAACTGTCAGAAACAAACACCGCAGTCAGTTGTGTGCAACTGATAGAACTGTCAAAGAAATTGGTATATCTCAGTACTCTTGATATAATTGCCACATACATTCCCAGACACTGATTCCAGAAATGGTATGCTGCGTCTCTTCTTCAAACACTTGGATGAAGAGATCATAGTATTTATTGAGGGGATCAACAGTAGATGGGGGAACAGAAGTTTCCTGAGGCTGCTGCACCAGTCCTGGAAATCATCTGGAGCCTGCAGGTGCTTCTATGCTCAGTACTCTGAGGGACATGCGCCCCAGTATCACCGGCACCATCCAGTTGTCCAAGGCTGATAGTAAGAGTATCAGTTAGTGGTATGTGGGGAAAATTCTTTCACAGGAGAATCTAAAGGCTGCAGGCAAGGACTGTGTAGGTGCTGCCTGTGTAGGTATTGTGCATATAAGGCACAACCTCTGTCCTCAGTATGCTTCATAAGCACAGAAGACGGATGAAGGGTGCACAGGTGCAAGGGGAGGCAGAAATATTTTGCAGAAATAATTTGGCAGATGAGGAGACATCCAGTCTGAAGGTCTGAAGGTTAGCAACTGAACATCAGGGTCAGATTCCCAAAACAGGAATTGTTTATCAATGTTTTCCATTTTCCAGTAGCATTGTTTTAAGACATTCATGAAAAGAAAAGAATAATGTTGCATTTGAATGAAAATTCTTAGGTGTTGTGGCAATGCATTGAAACACAGTGCACTTGAGTGCTTGTCAAGTACAAAATGCAAGTGGCTAATGCTGTAGTCAAATGCATTTTTCCAAGGAATCTGCTGCTTTTTAATTGCATTTATAAAATATATCTCCACGGAATTATATTTTCTGAGACATGAATCAACACAACATATGTTATAGTGCTTCAGCTTCATTTTCATAATGAAAAGAAGCTGCTTTAATAGCATCTATTACAGTGCTAGGAATGTATCCTGCCACAAATTCTCAGTGAAAAAAGCCACCAATTGCAAGTCAAAGAACTCAGATCCAGGTTTAAAGGAATAGGATGTGATTATGCCTGCTATTACCTAGTTATCTGTTCTGCTCTTCTTCCTTTCTTTAATAATTTAGCAGAGTTAACACAGAAATGCAGTAGAGGAAACACTGAAACTCAGTATTACTTCTCGACACAGACAGTCTTCTTTAAACCAGAAAGAAATTTTGACTGCTAAGTCCTATTGAAGTTGTTTTTGTTGTTGTTTTTTTTCCCTTTGGGAAGGTAGCCTTCCTTTACTGCAGTTGTCTTCTAAAATATACATTATCGATTATCTTCCTTCGAGAGAATAGTAAAAGGAAAATTTGCTGTACTGGGACTTGGTAAACTGCCTCTAATCTAATTGATATCACAGGACACCAATTACCGGGAAATTCATATACTACTAAATGTCACTTCCACTCTTTTCCTAGCAATGACAAAAAAAAAAAAAAAAATGTCATTCATTCTAATCATGAGAAGGCCACACTGAAAAATCTTCTTATTGTCCCTTCATAAGTCCCCTCATGACTGCAAGATTATGGCTTTTCAAGGTCCTTTCACCCTTCCAACTGCCCTGCAGTAGAAGGAGGTAGCAGTTGTTTGGATTTTGAGTTGTTTCTCCTGGGCCAGAATCTAAAAGGCAATGACAAGAATTTTTGAATAGTTTTCTCTCCTTTTGAGCCTGCCAAGGGACAAGGAGTCACACATAAAGGAAGAGTTATGGTCAGGAGACTGCACTAAGCTTTTACCCACCCTGAGTATTCTAGCTGTGCTTATTATTTCTTATTTCCACATAGCCTGATAGACAAAAAGATGTGCAATGAGTGGAGATGGGATACCTGTTTCAAAGAGCTTTGGTCTATGTCATAACCACGGAAATTTCCCAGGAAAAGGGGAAAGGAGGAAGACATCTGAGTACAAGAATGAGCTCTTTGAGGGTGATAAACCATGGATTACACCAGTCTCTGCTTTCTTGGCTTGCTTTTACAGTTCTAAGCAGAACTGTAGTCAAGTAATGCAAAGGAAAGCCACTGCTGGCATAGGGAATACTCTTAAAATCCCTGTTTGTTCAGTTGACAAGGATATATATATATCTTTATTTTTTCGTGATGGGTATTGAAATGTCTGGATTGATACATTTTGCTATACATAAAAATAAAAAACTTTGATATATAAAAGGATGATAAACCAGAAATATAATTTAAAAGAACTCTGCCAGTGCTTGAGTGTCTGGCATTTTCTGCTTCATGAATTGTAATCTTTAATGGGGGGCAGGGGGGAGAGCTCACTTCTAGTCAGAGAAGTAACAGAGAGAATTTCTGATGAAAACCCAGGATGGCTTGAAGGTGTGTTTAGATCTCCCTGGCTCATAGTGGCAGGGTCTGAAGATTTCTTTATCAGCAAGATCTAAGGACCATGCCTGGTCATCCTCTAGAAAAAACTCCCTTAGGGCTGCTAGGGAGGATGGAGTAAGCCACTGCCTGGTGACACATGCTGCCTGCAGGCTGACAGACTCAAATCAGCCCAAGCACAGGCAACATCTCCTGCCCACCACTTACCAGGGTATCTGCTCCTATATGGATGTGGGGGTACACAGACACAACTAGGGCGTCTCTTGTCTGTGAGACAGGTAGACCCTTCTACAGGAAGACAGAAATAGTTCCTACAGGAAGACACAAATTGTTCCCGGCTTCCCACAATTCTGTGAGAAGGGAGGGGAGGCAGATTTCTTATGACATGGGTGAGGCTCTGCAGAGCATACACTGCCTGTGATAAACACAGATTTTGCCTATTAGCAAAGATGCTTTCCTAGTTTTTGTTGGGTGGGTTTTTTTAATTTTGTTTTTTGGGGTTTGGGGGGGGGGGCGCTGGTTTGTTTTTGTGTTTGTTTTTTTTGTGTGTGGGGGGGGGGTGGGTTGTTTTTTGTTTTTTTTTCATCATCCACACAGAGCAAACTTCCAATAGGCAGAAAGGTAATGGCATTTGGCCTCTTGTGAAAAATCTCCATCATTTCTCTACCATCATGACCTGATATTAACATGTTTTGAGAACATTCTGCCATGCTGATAGCAAACAGATGACAGCAGAGTTCATTTACTAAAATGAGTGTGATCAGGGCTGAATTTGATACAAGGATGTGACACCGAACTGGAGAGCTAACTTTTCCTGCTCCTCTTCAGGCAGGAATTCTCCTCATTGAGCTGTTTCTCCTCTTTCATACATCCAAGAGGATGTTGAAAGCAAAACAGACTTAGAGAAGACAATACTCAGTTGTACTCAGGAGTATTTCAGCAAAGGCTTGCATAGTTAATGGATGAAAATACAAAAGAATCCCAACAACAGCCCCCCAAACATCTCCTCTGCTTATCACTTCCCCCCCAGAAATTATTATTCTCTATATTACACTCCAGTATTATACCTAATATATTAAGCAGCCCAGGTAATTATGCAATTTTGACCACATTTTAATTTATTTATGAACTAATGTTGACCCTGACAACCTGGAACATGAGGTATGCTCCTACTTGCAATTTCCACTGCTACGTTACATAAACTCACTTAGGAATTCCCTAGCTCTCTGCACCCCTTACCATGATTCCCTTGTCACCATAACATAAAATGACTGAGTTTCAGGAGGTAATATTTATTCTGTGCTTGGCTAATCTCCATTTTAATATTTGCTTGAAAGTTGTCCCTTAATAAACATTGAAGTCTTTTGAAAATGGAAAAATATGTCAGTATCATTCTTTTGACCTGTAAAAGAGATGCAAATTTACTCATACAAACTGGAAAGCCACCACTGCGGACCTAAAATCTAATCCTTTGAGCTATCATGTTTGCTCAGTAGCAAAGGAAATGATGTCTAGGGACACTGAGTGGCAGTTGCACATCACGGGTATACGTTTTCTAAATACAAGGACCAGCTAACCCCTGTAGTTATAAATACAGCTGTGTCACCTCTGTATGATCCAATAGACAGCTGTAGCCAACAGAGGTGTGGACTGGACAGACAGTAACAAACGAGCCAGTGGCCCCATTCCCAGATAGGCAGGCTATCATCTCTTCTAGATTGGATTTATCCATCAGGGAAGTAGCTGTGGGTTCAGTTCAGAGGCAGTCATTCTGTTAATGTTCTGTACTGCCAGACAAAAACCTCAGCCTGTCCCTGGTTAATTCATTCCTACTTTTCAAATCAAAACACAGCCAGGTCCAAGGTACTGGGACCCTCAGATAACACCATTATTTCATCCTCTTGTTTCAAATGCCACTGCTCAACTGGGGCAAGGAGAGTTGTGACCTGACCTCTCCAGCGGCCTCTATAATTTTCTGCGGAGTTCAGTGAGCTTGACTCATGGGATCAAGGCAAAGAAGAAGAGGGTCTGGGAATGTTTTTTGCTACATGTACTGAAAGGACCTACCTGAAGAGTGCCACTTTTCCTGTGGATGACTAATAAAACATGTGATACAAGTGCAAGCATCAGCAACTTGAGCAGTAAATGTGCATCTCCCAGGTTTTTGAACTTCTTGTGAGCATAGCAAGTCTATACAGTCAACACCAGAACATGCGCAAGAATATAAATGCAAATAAAAAGCACTCGTTATCTCCTCTTTAGCTTCAGCTCTCATCCCTCTTCTGATAAAAGTTCTACATTTCAAATGCCATTAGTCTGCAGGAAGATAGTTTCTTTTTTCTGAGCCTATTAACACATTCAACACAATAAAGACGAGATGGGGAGGAAAGGACAACAAGAGAAAAATGGTAGGGGTAAACAAAACAAAGCAACAAACAACCACTTTTCTTGCAGTTCTGAGAAGCACTTGCTAATCTTATCTTCCATAGAAAAATTCTGCTCTGTTTCAGGAATTCCTGAATGTACTCAGCGTTGCTCTTGAGCACGCAAAACATTCCTCATGATTGCCTTCGCATCCCAACAATCCACAGAAGATTTTACACATTTATTACAGGAAATCCTTCAAGTCTAATAGCTCTTAAGCTGCACACGGGTTCTGAGCATCCCCAGAGCTCCCTGCCACCCCCCTCCTGCCTTTTGCTGAGTTAATCCGCAGCTCTGCCGGCTAAGGGGACTTACCAAGGGCTTTTCGATGGGAGGAAGCAGTTAGGAGCTCGCACACGCTGGAATAGCTGCTACCCAGTAATGAAGCAGGAACTGAGAAGTCTCACTCTTCCAGTAGCTATTCAGGTAGTGCTGCCAGCTTTCTCTAGCTCTCTGCACACACACACACGGGGCGGGGTGGGGGTGGGGGGAGTGGGAAGGGGGGGAGACAGGGAGAGGCACAATAAACTCTGACTATAATTATGAGAGCTCCTTTCTACAAATTGTAGCAGCAAGAGATCCCTTCAGCAGCCTTTTCAGCATGATCTCTTCAAAAAGGAGTCCCTCGCAAAAAATTGCAACCTCCCTACTCTCTTTCATTGTAAGAAAAATTAAAGCCAGCTCTCTCAGAGATTTAGTCATTGATGTATCATAGAAAGGTTATTGTTGATCAGGGTTTTATTTTTTCTTTTTTATGATGAAAGTTTTATTATGAAATCTAGCCTAGTTTGCAGTCAAAAAGAGACCTGACTTTGCCCTTTATAAGGAACAGTCTCCCAGGAAAGCAGTTTAGATCAATAATTTCATGCATTTAATGACTGTATTTATGAAAGAAAGCATCCAGGCTAAGCGATTCACTAACTGGAAAGGTAACAGTTTAGTAAATACACATCACTGCCTTTTTGTACCTGCATACACCATTAAAGGAAAAATGCAATACCACATGTAAATTCATAGAAGGATTTATAATGGAATATTATTGCTTTTGGCAAAGGGATCTGAAGGATTTAAAAAAGCTTAATCTCCAAGACAGATCCTTTCTTTACAATTCTTCAGAATCCTATTCTTTAGAATCCTTGTTCTTTGAAGCCTTAAAATTATTTATCCTGTCATTACTTCTGATGTCACCTTTGATAAAAACGAGATAAAATATATCGCCTTCCTAAGTAAAAGAGGGAAGTGTTCTGGAATATTTCCCACCATCAATCCATCTCTCTTTCTCCCACATGATCACTCATACACTCACCTACACATATGCACAACACAATAGCTAATGTAACAACTGGGGGGGGGGGGAGTGTCGAAATCAAACATATCCATTAATTTACCAGCAGCCTCATTCTCCAGAAAGCAGTGGCTTTGTCCAGATCTTGGTACAATTCCAATAACCACAGGGTCATGAGTAAAGCAGATGGGAAAAAGGGTGAAAGAAAATAAGCAGGATGTATGAATCTGACTTTGTCCCCATGAGCAACACAGGGAGCTCCAGGGAGCCAGCTTGGCAGAGCCCCAGTGTGACAGTGACTTTAAGGACTGTTAGTTGGTATCACCATCCAGAGGCATGAGGGGACATTCTAACAAGGATGGAAATGTAAAGAAAAGAAGAGAAAATAATTGACAGAAGCCTATTAAAAAAAAAAAAATCAGTCACAACTGAGAGCTGCCTTATTGATAATTCTATCTAAATTGTGTTAATGCTCTGCAACATTCTGTGAAAGGCTCATTCAACCTGCTAACATTTTGCAGGGGATGTTTTCAAACGCAGCTGCCTGATTGTTAATCTCCAAAACATGTGATTAATATTTAATTACTTTTAATCAAAGACAAATAATTTTAGAGCCCGGTAAGTTTATTAGGAAACCATAAAACATGAAGTGTACAGAGACAAGCTTCTTCCAAGTCTTTTACTTGTCTCAGTAGCAAAAGAAGGTGAAAAGATGGAATTTTCTGTCCTTTGTTCCTCCTGCCTCCCTCCTGCTCAGAGTGGATTAGGCGGCGCGTAGTAAATACAACTTTGTGTTTAAACTGCAGACCAACACCACCTGCCACCTCTTGGTCCTAAAAAAGCCCCAGTGTAGATGGCTGCAAAGGTGTGTGAAGTCGTTGGTGGCATAGACAGAGACAGCCATGACTTTTCAAGACCTTGCTTTTCTTGGTGTATAAAGCAGGGACTCTTAGTGGCCTATAGCCCATACATTTGCAACATCCCCATGGTTGCTCATTTGCAGTGGGAGTTCACCCTCACAAAATACATGCTTCATCTCTCTATTCATAATTTGGAGAAGTTAGTTAGGAGATTGGCAAACTATGAAGCTCAAAATGCCAGGGAACTTCTCCCAGGGTCAGAGGTGTTTTGCCAATGCTGGTGGGGAATCCCGTCAGTGCCTCTCTCCCATCACAAAGACCCTTACTGCGGCACCTTGAGGGTCTGAGGCCCCCTCCCTACGCTCCATAGCTGGCATGTCTGTACTCTGGCAGCAGGTCAGAGCATGGCTTGGGCAAGAGCTTCAGGTATCTGCTGTAGGCAGAGCTTCCCCACCTTGTGAGCTGTGATAGCTGAAGTTGCAGGTTTTGAAAAGCTTGTTTCTAGAAATTACAAGCAGGCAGTGTCAATGTGTTTACTTCGTGAGGGCAACCTGAATAGCAGGCATGTGAGATCTTTCTGCATTAAAAACAAACTATCCAGCCCTTTAGGTTTTCCTAAAGGAAAAATGCTTACTAAAAAGAAGCTTCATAGAGAAGAATGGAAACAGAGTTCAAAGAACACCTCTTACCTTCAGAAGGAAAGGAGGGCTCTGTTCTTAGGGGATTATATCAATTCAGTCAGATCTGTGGGTTGTCACTAGTGAGTACATGCAACTCACACTTTAGGAAAAAAGATTCTTTTTAGTAGTGCAAGTAAAGAATCTGGGAAAACTTCCATAAATTACAGCTCTACAGCTTGGAAAGAACTAAGAAATAATCTGTGACCTGTGAATCTAATTTTATTGCGCAAAGAACATTTCCTCCAGGGCTCTTTCCCTGATGCGCGTATTTATTTGCCATTCTTCTTTGACATAAACCAATTTCTGTGGTTTGCTTGTCAATAACTATCCTTAATTTTTAATGAGTATTACTAAAGCCATTGACCTCCAGTAAAAGCAAGTTCTCAAAGAAACATCTCTCATTTTCTCTGAGATATGCAATATTTTGCTTGAAATACACCTCTAGACTAAAATGTGCATTTAATATACTGGACAATGAGGATGATACAAAGGTTTGTTTTATTTCTTGCATGGATTCTGCTCTCCATCAGTATCAACTACAAGTTTCGCAGACTGGTATCTTGCTTACTGTCTGAAAATAATGGACTTACCTAATACAGCATACAGTATCCTTTAGCAGTCAGTGTGGACTGGACACTAACTGGTTCAAAAAAGTCCTAATAACATTTTTTCCTCTGTCTCATGTTCTAACCATTTCCATGATTTATTGAGCAGAAGGGTTTCACTAGGGAAGGAGGTATTAGTGAATGCTTTATAATGGTGTCAGAATTATCCCAATGTCAGTATTACTAATACAGGAGAATCAATATCAGTTTTACAATGAAAAGAAATCTGAATGATCTGATATATGGAAGCCCATAAATCATGCATGCAGGCAACCTCTGCCTCGTGAGTGACACCACACTAGCTTAGATAAAACTGACTTCTGAAGACATAACTATCCCCTTTCACCCCTTGCTCACAAAACTTTAATCATTTTACAGTACAAAGGTAGACAAAACCTGTCTTTCAGACAGTGATTTTTATGTGTGCTAGATTGCCAGAATTAAGCATGTACATTTTAATGTCACAGGTGCAAGATTTTACCCCATTGATTAAAGGAATCAACTCTTTGATTCATGGAGAATTCATGAAAAGGAGGAGTGAAATTTCTATGATAAAGCTTATATTCTGTTCTCATTTACATCCAGGTAAACCTAATTTCAATGTTTCGCATCAATACTAACTGTGGTCTGCAACACAATATTAATCAAGGTAGTGTTGTTAAATCTGGTATAGCATGTAAAAAATCCGCAAATTCTCTTGGAGACAGAGATTCTGACACAGAGATTTTGCACCTGTGAATATTGATGTGTGTCTTTTATAAAGTTACACAGAATCAGCAGGAACTTCTGCAATGTCATTACAGAACACAAACCTCAAGGTCAAGCTGTAAAACCCTCAAGGCTTCTAGGCCACTGGAATTTTGAATTCATTATTCTGAGGAGGCTGCTTCTCGCTAAATAGAAGAGGTTGACAGCGAGTGACAATTCTTTTGAATTGTGTATCAGCATTAATGCATGGCTTGTGTCAGCTGAAGAGAAAGGTAATTCACAGTAATGTTTATTAACTAATTAGGATTATACAATATTTTGTAATCCAGGATGAGCTGGGGAGAAAACTCTTTATAAAACCTTTGTGATTGTTTTTTCTGTTTGTAAAAGAAAACAAAGAAATTAATTTTTATGTACTTCAATAAAACTTGAGTTATTGAGTTGAAATTATGTTCTGTTGAGGGTTTTTTTGGTGTGTTCATGGTAAGGTAGGTTCTAGGCAACTCCATGCAGAAGCTCATGTAGTGGTGGGCTTCCATCCCCGCATTTTCTACCCTTGCAGATTGAAAGAGATGAAATTCAACACTGGATAAGCCCTCAGCATATGCAAAACTGCTGGCGTCTGCTACAAAGACACAAAGCTGAGTTAGAGCAACCTAACTGGTAGCTCAGCAGCAATTAAAATATAATTAAACAGCATTTCCATGCTTTTATTTACATTTGAGGAGTTTTAATGACTCTCACCACCTATTGAAACTCAGGGAAAAAAGCAGTTTGCATAGTAATTGCCATTATGTGGCATATTAAAACACCTGAGAAGTAGAAAAGACAGACCTTAGGAAACTAATACCAGGGGCAGACTTGTCCTGGGAAGGTGACAGCTAGCAGAACATCTCTGTGAAATATGCAGAAACAGCTGCACAAAGAAGGGAGGTGGGTGTAAAAGTGGTTGCTGCCGAGTCCAGTGTTTTTCCAGCAAGTTTTTTAACTCCCCATGCTTTGATCTGGCAGGGAGTCATCACGGAGCATGGCTTTCTTTATCACTCTCTGCATTTTGAACTTAGTGGAAATTTTCAGTCCCGGCCATTATAGCACTTGTACCAGCACTCAAGTTAAGCGATCTGGGTGCAGATCTGTTCAGGCTGCCTCTCCATCCCATCAAGGTGCTCTTCCAGTAACCCCTAAGTGATCTAAAGAAGCTTCTTTCCTTCTCCTGACTCTGGATGGCTGTGGTGGCGGCTAAGCACACGTGTGTGTGCTGCTGCTGTGCTTGATGAAGAAGGATCACGTAAGTGTGACAGGAAATAAGCCTGCAAAACAGGGATTGTACCATTTGCTTTGAAAGAGCTGAAATGTGTGATTGTGCTGATGTCCTCCAGACCTGAGTGCCATGACTGTGGGGCAATCACTAAAGCGCCTGGAATGTACCTAATAGTGCATGGTTTCATGGTACAACATGAGATAAATTATCAGCTTGCCTCTGTCAAAAGGGACAGTCTTTTTATCCCCTCCCAGCTCCTCATTCCAGCTGTGATTTTTTGGGGCATATCTTGAGCCAGAGCTGACCTTCATCTGTGCACAACAAGATGTCCAACACATTTAAAAGGCAGAGAATTCACCCAGCATATAAGTAGGTGATAGGTCTCTGTGGCAGTGATCAGAATGGGTTCACTCTAAGTAAAACAGAGTGACACCACAGGACCAGGTAAGGAAGGAGAGAGGGTGTCAGATTTCCTTTATAGCAACAGAGATCACAACCTATGATAAAAATCATACAGGAACACACCTCGGAGGTAGTGTACTGCATTACAACTCTCCACAGTCACAGTTTCCTTTAAGATTGGTTTTAAATTAAACATTGTCCTATGCAGGTTTAATCAGCAAGGAATAATGTACTGTACCATCAGAAAATTAAGCGTCTCTACAAGAAATGAGATTTGAAACACCCCAGGGCTATTCCTTTAAATTATCAGGGAGAAAAGAAAAGATTGACAACCTTCTAATTGTTAATTTTTTTTGTTTTCTAGTGAAAGGAAAAACAGGATTTCACTGTCAACCCTTTTATGTGAAGGGATACTGATTAACCCATGTCTTGTCAAAGATAATGGGGCTAACAGAATGAAGAAGGGGAAAAGATAACATGAAAAGGGAAAATGGAGAGAAGCCCTCACTTCGGTCTAAACTCACGTAAAAACAAGACAAAGACCTGGATTTTGCACAGGCCATTGCCCACCATACCATCCAGGTGGAGGTGATTAAAGCTAGGAGAGCAGAGCATATGTAATGTGGGGATTGGAAGGGTAATTGGCATGTTCATGCAGTGGTTGTTCTTGGAGGCAGAAGTAATCAACCCCTTAGGCAATGCTGCAGCTGCTGTCCAAATCCCCACCTTTGGGCAGAAAGTAGAGCATGGAGGAGGAGAGGTTCTGCCCAGAAACACAAAAACATGCTCCCAGACAGAGAAGGATGTACATCCAACATGAATGTAATCTAGCTGAGAAAATGATGGCTGAAAACATGAGACAACATAGACAAGATCAGGGTCATATCAAACAACAACTATTCTTTTTAGGCAAAGTACCAATAAATTTCCTATAATTAATCTGACACACCAGGCTGACCTTCTTGCAGGATATAAGTCCAGGCTGCTGTCTTCTAATTTTCTGTGATGCCACAATTCCTCCTCAGGCATAAAAAATTTTCTGGGCCGTAACTGCTCAGCTGCATTGCATCTGCACCATGACCCACTGCAAGGAGCCTAGGGGAAGGAATATGAGGAGCAGGTGACGGGTAGCTGAGGGCATCAGGCCCTGTCTCAGTACCTTGCAGTGCCTTGGTAAATAGTTGTCCCAATGGAAGAGAAGCCTTTGCCTCTGAACCAAGCCTCGTATTGTTAGCCAGGACATAACCAGTGGTGGCACAAGGTCATCTGATGACACCTACATCAAGGGAGAAAGTGTGTTCAGCAACCTCCAGAAAAAGAGGTAGTGGGAATCAAAATCCTATGCCGGCTACTATGGAAGCTGGATTGTCAGGTGAAAGTCGAACAGAAGCAGTGGATGCAGAAACTAGTGAGGAAAATGAATGTTATCTATTTTTATTGTATTCCTGAGGGAGAGAGATGAGAACAAAGAATGCCAAAAGCATAAGAACAGCTGATAAAGGTTTACTCAGCTCAGAAAATCCTACTCTAACATTTCTTATTCTATGAAATACAAACTAAGCCATTAGTACTTGAGGGGGTTTTGATTTCTGAATATGTATAAATCTAAATACATTCTATTTGGTGTCTGAAAACCTTGAAAGCCTGAAAAGACTTGAGATTATCCTAGCTACACAAATAGGGCTTTGTAGGAAATGTCCTCTTCTATTTCTTGCTCTGTCCTAGGTAAAATAGTGTGAAGTTGCTCCTTATATGAAGAGACCATACACTGCAGCCAAAATATTTGGAGTAGAACTTTAGCTAAAATCGTAAAAATGGAATTAGTGCCGTTTACACCAGTAGAGCATCTATGAACTTGAGACGAGTGTAATGGAGGAACAACATACTGCTGAATCAGTTTGCTCCTTTTGTTTTCTGTTAATTCCCCCAACACTCCCTGTGCATGCTCTAAGCATTTCTGTGAAAATTTGGTTTAAATTCACTGTGTTGCTATGCACTTAACTATGAGTTTATATTTTATCTCAAAGAATTCACATGTAGGGTTGTTTTTGCCAGACATGAGTCCACAGAGGAAAAAAACACACAGAAAGATTGGATAATAAGACCATTTAGAAAACAATGATAAATCCTCAGAAACATAATTGAATATGTTGTAATTTTTAAATATAATTTATGCTTCCTCCTTCTCTATATAAGCCCACAGTACCAAAGAAATATTAATACCCTGTGCTACTAGGTGGGCATAAGAAAGAATATGTCTGGATCTTCTGGGTGCTCAGCACCTCCAGAGTTGCAAAAAGACTTAAAGTAAGGATTTCAGAAAGCCAAATTCAAATTCCAGGGTGTAAATCTTCTGCTTAACATTTTTCACAGTGAGCCCAATGAGGCAAGGCAGGGAAGGATTTTCCTTAAGCAACAACACAGGAAAGGAGAGAATGCCTGCCTGCAGCACCCTACATGGTCTGGATGCGCCTATACTGCCTATTGTACTTCACAAAGGTGTTCTGGCCAAGACCTGTGGTGGAGCACAGAATCTGCTGCAGCAGACGTGACACAGAAAGTTGGTATCCATGTGCATCTTCCTTCAGAATATCAGCCTAAAGGGGCATGAATTATGATGACAGCAGTAAACAAGCTACATATAATTTATGATTTTTGGCTGACATGTAGAAGTTGTTGCTTTGAGAAGGTTACTGCAGTGAGGGTTTGACTCCTCTGCTGGCTGTGTGACCAGCAAGAAAAGAGAGGTAACCTTCATAATCTGAGCAACACAAGTCATCATGCTGTCTGAGGCCTGGGAAGACTAGCTGATTTTAAACAGCATTACCAGCAAATTCATTTTGCCATTTTTACTGGCTGTGTGTTATTGACTCCAGATTTTAAGTGCCCCTTAAGATGTACCCAAAGGACTGAGCTTGCCCAGGAGTTGAAGGTAACATTGACCTTGAAGATGGCAATGAGAAAGGGCTGTTGGCCTAGGGCAGGGAACTCGCATGCTGCAGAATTTCATTTAGCTGGAAAAGTAACCAAAAATCAGTCTGTTCCCAGGAATGTGAAAGTCAGCGGCAGAAGGAGGGGAAGTGCTGTAGGAAATGAAAAAGCAGTGAACAAGTTATGGGAAACCTAAGAAACTAAAAACTTAGCAAATTAGGATTCAATGCGGTAGTATGGAAAGTATCCATGTAGGAAGTTGGCCTGTTAAGCCTGTGGCATTTCCACATTCTCCTTATAGGCCAACCAAAATGGGTCTTGATGCTGATGGAGAATTCTGAATGGCACCCAGACCAAACAACATGCATGCTGCTTATGGTTACCTTTTGGGACAGCTCAAATAACAATATGTAGAACTCCAGTTCCTTTGGAGGGCATTATAGCAAAAGTTTATTGAAAGACAAGATCTTTTATCCAGTGTTTTGGTACAATGAATATTATTGATTGTTTCAGACCAATGCCTCTCAGTCAACATCTTTACCATAAACAACTTGGAAAAACACCAGGTGTCAGGAAGAAGATATCTACAAGGATTGTTTTGGGTTCCTCCTTATGATTTCCCAGGCCCAAGTGAGAGAGTTATGTACTTGGCTTTTCCCACAGGCTTCAACGTACTGCCTGGAGCCTAAAAATCTATTTTCTGACCACTCTCAGTTCCCACAGCTGCTCTAATGTCAGCAGTGGCTAATGTGTGGAGGTCTTGCTGAAAAGAAGAATGTAGAATTGGGTGACTCATCCCAAGGGGAGGCAGCTCTCAAAGGACAACAGTATCAAGACATCTCTAAGCTGAGATGTACAGTTCTGCCATTACTGACCAAATTTTCCATGGACTTCCTGCAAATAAAAGAGTAGTCTGCTATTAACAATGACCATGAGGTTTTCCTATGATTAATCTTTACACTTTGAGAGAAGTTGTTGGCACAACTACTGTAACTACTTTGTAACAGATCTTGGTGGGTAGAAATATAAACTTGGTCATGAGATCAAGTTTTATCAGATGGGACAACATGTTACTTTCTAATCACCTGTTAAAGGAGATAAAAATCCAGTGTTATAAATTTATTTTATCCTGGGTTTTGTAAATCTTTACTTGATTCTGTATGTACAAAAGTAATTTTCTCAACACAGGATGCATCTTGACTGTACTTCTCCAGTGTTTATTGCCCAATGGAGTAACTGAATGTGCTTCAAAAGAAAGTAGATAAAGAGATTTTGAGGAAAGGAAGAACAAAAAAAGCAAGACCTAACAGCTATTAATTATTTCATCTCTATGTATGTAACACATCAGTTTTAGATGCTCTTACTTGTTAAGTTATTATACAGTTGTTATGGAAGCATCAAGCTGTTCACCAAGTCAATACTAGTCATTTTAAGCAGTACTAAGTGTAAACCCAAGAGAATTAATTTTTAATTAGTTTTTTGTTGTTGTTTTTTGCTTGTATTTTCATCCCAGTAGAAAATCCAAATGAAAATCAGAGCCCTGTCCATGTCAGCCTTTGCTCAGCTAAAGCCATCAGTTTTAACAGAACAGTGGAAATGTTGGAGAATTATCCATGTGAGCAAAACTTCAGGAATATCAGCTACCATGATTGATTGCAATACTGTCTTCAGTACACTGTTGATTATATATATATATATTTAAAAATATTTGATTTCAAGGCATATAATTTTCATATTTATAATTATGTGTCTTTTACCTAAAGCAGACTGGGCTAGATTCTTTGCTATCTTGCACTCAATATAAGCATCAACACTGTTTAGCAATTTGCACCCAGCTTGAGCATGATGTCAATTTCCAAGTTAAAAAGCTGATCAAGGATACAGCTCTGGATATTACATCATGGTGTATTAATAGGTAGCTTCACTTTTAGGGATTGCCATTTTTTAAACTTTTTGTGGAACCTCAAGGTATTACTTGGAAACATTTGACTAAAATGGTGTGAGATGAGTTCTTTCAGAGGAAAAATATGGTTTCCTGAGCAGTGGAACAATTAGCTTGCTACGGGAGACATCCAGACCTGTCCAGAACCTGTGATGAAATAGAAGTAGGGCTCATGACATTCTGTTCTTTACTGTTCTTTACAGATATGAAGGCTGGCCCGTTAGCAGCACACTCCAAATATTTGGTCACAGAACAATAGAATAAGAAAGGTCTGAATTGCACAGAAATTGAGTCCAGACTGTTCTTTAGTATCTCCAGTGAGGGGCAATTCACAGCCCTTCTGGGCAACCTCTCCTAGTGCTCAATCACTTGAATAGTAAAGGATTTTTTCCTCATGTTCAGATGGAACTTCCTGTGCATCAGTTTCTGTCCATTGCCATTTGCCTTATTGTTCGGAATCACCAAGAAGAGCCTGGATCCATCCTCTTGACACCCTACTTTCAGATATTCAGTCTTCGAAATCATCATTGCAGTGCAGGAGATGAGTAAAGCCTAGTCCTTGCTTATAAAAATTCTAGTTGGATGTTCATGGTGACATTTCCCAATGAAGTCAATAGTTTGTCCTTTTCTTTTTTATTCCTAAGGGCCTCAGAAGGAGGTCAGAGTAAGGTCAGGAAAACCAAGAGAAGTTGTTTCGACCTTCAATAGCTCTACTAAAGTAACACAATAAAAATACCTTTCCTTTTTGAGAAATTTTAACTAATTCAGGTCACTGAGACATTATGTCTCAACAAAGAGCAAGCACACAATTGATAGTAATTATCATTATAATCATGTTTACAGTAGTGACAGATTGCGGATTAATTGGACAACTTAGAGATGGAAGAGATAACACAACAAACAAACAAAACAAACAAACAAACAAACAAACAAAAATAAAAAAACCCCACCACAGTAGCTAAACCATGTTTAGTGTAGCTACAGCAATTTTTTCTTGGGTATTTATTAATTTCCCTTAGGTGTCACCTGTACTATGTTTTTTTTTTTTTTGAAAGAGGGCTTGGGGCCACTCCTGTGGAGGACACTGCATGTAAAAAGGATGAAAGGAGAGGAGAAAGATAGGTCAGTCAAATAGGGAAGATCCCAGATCACACAGAAGAGCAGCTCAAATCGTGGGAGAAACCTGTGTTTAGGGAACTTACAGCTTCAGTGTTTTAGTCTCAAGAACAGCACCTTTAGTAAGGCAAACACCTTTTTACAATGAAATTACTTCCCACTTTAATGGCAGAGACACTTAGTGGCTGCCCATCCTCAGCCTTATACCCTCTAAGCACATGAGGTGGTATGTCTCTGTTCAGAGATAGGATGGGTCTAGATGACCTACAAAACCACCACATGATTTGAGATTGTTCACAAGAAATGACAGCTCATTCAGCTGTCATCACCCTTCAGCACAATATCAACTGAAAGGAAGGGATCCATCTCATTCATTAACACAGGAGTGCCATGTGTGTACCTGAGTTTCACCTAGTGTTAATCCTTTTAATTCAAAGCTTTTTTTCACAGTACATGTTAAATTCCCATAGAAATATTTCCATTGATTTTGGATTTTACCTTTAGCACACTTAATTTCTTTGTCTGTAATAATCTGACAAACTTTTTTTAACTATGAGAAAAATCTTTCTTTTTGACTACAGCAACACTGATTGATTCTGTGCTTACAGATGGATTTTGTTTTATGGGCTTTTTTTTTTCACTCATGCTTCAGAAATGTATTGGTTGATTGTATTCCCATAACTGAAATAAACCAGTGGCACAGGAGAAAACTGCCACATTTGCTGAAATGCCACAGACAAATTGCTATTCCTTTAGCTAACCTTATTTTTTTTATTTCCCAAGAAATGTGCTACAGTTCTAAAGAGAACAATTTCAAGGAAACTAAACACTCTGCCTTTATAAAGAAAAATGAGATAAAATGGGAATTGGGAGAGAGCAGAGATATTTCTGGTTACTCTGAAAGTTTTTACTCTTTCCCAGTAAAACATTATTAAAAGAGCATGCAAAGTTCAGGGCTGTTGGGTTTTCCTAAGGGACATGCAGGCTTAACTCATTATTCAGGTGAGTGGTCCAGAGAGGTCAGTAGGCCCATTCCAATGAGTGATAGCATTCAGCAAACTCTCGCAAGACGTAAAGCTAAAAACGCCAGTTCTTTCAGTTGCCTCATGCTGGCAGGTGCCCCGGTGTCTGCTGGGTCTTTAAGAATGGGCACAGGATTCCATTCAGGCACTGACATTTTGGGTAAATAGGCTATTTTTAAAATACCATGGCATACGGGCTGTGCTTTGAGATATGTTCATATGAATGAGGTAAAGAATGGGAAGGCTGAATGTACACACAAGCCAATGAAAGCTGTCTAACTTGAGCCCTGTTCATCTGGGTGAAAGGTCCTTACACTTTTGGTCCTTTCACTTAAATTGCTTTGCCATTATCTGTATCTCTAATTTTCTAGCAGACTTTCCCTGGGAACAGAGAGAGGAACGGACATATTAGAAGGATCAGACAGCTGTGAGTACAGAATCTATTGTGCAGTTAGAGTCAAATTATTGCAGGTCTGGTCCTGGGGCATGCCCAGAATACACAGGCCTTACTAAAGTCAGGATAAGCAGCCCTCAGCATCTCACAGATACAGCCTGTGGCAAAAAAAGGAGTCATCCAGGCTGTTGCTAAAATTGACAGAATTTTTAGACCTAAATCCATAAGGCATTTAACCCCCTAAATACATGATTCCCAAATCAAATCACATAATTTTGACAATTGTGTGTCCCAACAGACCTTTATATTAATCCATACACCTACATGTCCACCACTACACACACAACTGTTGATGACCTGTTTGGCTCTTTCTACAATGTCTTGACTTTTGAGCAAGTCTTTCCCTTAATACAACCTCTTCAAGCAAATAGATGTTTTAATAAATACAGAATCTATACAAGAGGGATAAGACTTTGTATAAGAAAGATGGAATGCAATTCTTAAAGAAGCTGAAAAACTTGTAATTAAATTGTTAAATAGCCTATTTTGACCAACATTCATGGGTAGTTCAGGGTCCACTTCAGTGAGTGATGAAGGGTCTTCTCACCTTTTTAAAACATTTGACACCCCCATTAGAGTGGAAATACCAATTATAACCCAATATATTTCTGAGGTTTGAGGATTACCTATGTTTGGTTCCATGGCTGGTGAGTTGTGGAGGTAAAGAGCAATACTAATACTAATACTAATACTGTGTTACACTGATTGTGATACTAATATAATTTGTTATTTCAAATACAGGTAAATTGTTTTCTTCTGCATGCTTCTAGTGGTCAATTTAAAATTAACGGACCAGTGTATTATGCTGACAAATTCACCAGGTGTCAGATACCCAGGATGATAATGGAATGATTAAACATATTGAAGGAAACAAGGACATTTCTAGAATGGCAAAGGAAAAAACAAAAACACCCAAAAACAAACAAACAAAAACCACAAAATGAACAAACAAACAAACAAAAACAAACAAAAAAACCCCACTGTGAGGGTAAGAGCTCTAGTTCTGGTTGTACATAAGTGTATGACAGACCCTACTTTTCATTTTCAGAGTTACCAACAGGAAAACTGCTCTAAACTTGATGTATAACTGTGTGTAGGCAGATTTATGTTTTAGCCAGTCCCTTAAAAATGCTGACAGGTGTTGGAGATGCAACTGACATTGAAGGGATTCTATGTATAAGGTGTCAAGGCTTGTTTCATCAGCAGATGGGCAACTAAACAGTGTTGAGCCTTGAAGGCAATGCTGTCTTCAGGTACTAAAGAGGAATTTGTCTTAGCTTGATTTATGAGGAGTAGCGAGTTATGTGGTCAGTGTGGATCTCATCTAAAGCTAAAACGAGCATTTCCTGCCTGTAGGAATCTCTCCTGCCTATTTCCAAAGCAAGATACCAGTCTTGGAGACATTTTTTCCTTCCTCTTTTTTCCTCCCATCAGTTACTCTAATGTGGGGTGGTGCTCATTTCCTTGTGGTCTCTCTGACTTTTACCCTTCTGTCTGGATTTTGTAGTTGGCAGGTAAACTAATACCTAATAATTTTTCAAGATAAATTCATCAAAATTTTTATTGTTTCAAATTGCACCTTTCAAAATATTTTCTTAGTATTCTTTTTACATCTATAATTTTTTTTCCTCTCCTTTCTCACGTTTTGGTGTTCTCTACCCCTTCTTTGTTGCACAGTCATTGCCTAAGTTCCCATACCCTGAGCCCTCTCTGTTTTCATACCTAGATGTCTCTCTCTCCCTTCTGCATTTTCCAATTTCCATTCCCCCTTAAATTCTCTTTTCACTACCTTTGTCTGGCTATGGCTGTCACAGTATGAGGGGAAACTGGCACTTGACCTGCTGCCCTTCAGGCTCTGACACACTCAAGCATGGACTCTCCAGGATCACCACATTTTTTTCTGCTGGGAAGAGCAGAGAAACAGAGAGACACAACCCACCAGTGCAGCATATCAATATTTACTGATACAGAAAAGTACTCTTTTGGAATGGACACCAGGGAGCTGTTCTTCCAGTGGTTGGCTACTAATAATGAATGATGGTCACTTTTAGTTCTAGAGTGAAGGATATTTTGAAGGATACATTTCCTTTTGCCCCCCTGCCTGTCATAGTGCCTACTTCACTGGGTCATGGTGATGACTGGTAATAAGCCAAATGTGTCTATTTAAACTTGAACGTTGTCCTCCTGTCATTATCACTAAAGAAAAATATACCACGTTAAGGTCTTTTCTGATTGATTTTTTTTCTAAACATGTCAAATTACTTCATTAGGTTTTAAGATAACATTGATTTGAGCAAGCAAACAGATGCAGAAATATTAGTGAAGGTGTAATTAGTGTGGTTTTCTCCCTTTTTCAAGATTGACCTAAGATGATACTTCAGTGAGAGTAATTTTTTTCCATTGATAATCAAACACTGCCTTAGAGAGTATGGTCTCTTATAAGATATTTATCCCATCCTCCTTAAACAGAGAGGTTTGGGGGTTTTTTAATGCAATTCATTCAACAGCAAGTGCATTGTTACGGCTGAATACAGACATATCCAAAGTAGGACATTTCCAGGCCAAATTTGCAAAGCTGTGACAAAAATTTCCCTGAGTCACTTAATTAGACCCTATCTGTGAAACGTTTATAAATGCAACTGCCTTCTAACAATATATTCTCTTTTTCCACTCCTGCCTCGGACTGAATTTTGTGTATATTTGTTTGTAGATACAAAAAGTAAGGGTTTCCCATCACTTGAAATGAAATATATCAAGGTATCCTTCACTGTTGCAATTATGTCACAGTAACCACTTTGCCCCACTGGCAACCTCCACCTTAGTTCCCAAGATGAGCTGTAATTTGGTTTCTTTGCTAACTGAGATCCTCATTCATTTCATGACGTAACTCTAAGAACTGTCTGCAGTGGGATTGTTGTATTGCTTTTGTCTGCAGGCTGGACTGAAGGAGCATCTGTCTGTAGTATTCACCAAGACCACTATTAAGGATAAATATAAGAATCCAAGAAAACGGGAATATGAGCCTCCCAAAAATTCAGTTTCACAGTGAAATATCATGTCATTTACAATGAAAATGAGTAGTTATGGAGTGACAGTGAAATTTATCAGAAGTATGTGGAATCCACAATTAGCTGGTGTAATTAATTGTGGGTAATAGACTTACCAGAAAATGAATTTCAAATGATTATATTTTGACATTGACACAGAATTTATGTATACGCATACATCTGAAGTGAAAGCTCATAAAAACCTTCTCTTTGCCTCAGATGCCCATCTGGTAAATCAAGAAATATTTAAATGTATGGTCCTTTCCATAAATAAGGATGCTTTGAGCACACAGAGGGTCACCTTGGACATGCAAGGTATTTGCATCTGTATTTACTTTCAGTACTTCCCCTTGAGTTACTGTTTTCCCTTTTTATAACTTCTGTAATGTTTTCATTTCTTCCCCAACTACCTCAGTTTGAAATATTTTCAATAGTCCCTTGCCAATATAATTTCCACAGCATGTATTATTTATTTAGATGTTGCTAATAGTACAATATTTCAACTGTCAAGAAACCTGATGTCCAGACTTTCTCACTTCTTTAGTTTGAATGACAAATAAGTTACACCTTCTGGGCATATTCTTAAGGATAAATAGTAACTGTCTCCCTAGATTTGTGGGCCTAACACAGGGAAAGGACTAAATTTTCTGAAGGAACAAATTCTTTCTAAGTTGTACAAAGGGTTTCAAAGTAATAGAGGTATATGAATTACTCCTCAAAAGCAAATTTTGAAAGTCTCAAACTTGACTGGGAAGCGCTTATATTTCCATTTCCTCCTGTCCTTCAGAGCAATGACTTTCAGTGGTTCTTGTCCAGTGGCGGGCCAGAAAAACCAAAATTAAAAGTTCCACAAACTTCTGTAGAGTCAAGTCTTAGCTGAAATTGTAAATTAATCAATCAAATGAAAATATGGAAAGATTGGTACCACTTTCATGGAAAAAATGTTTGTACGTCTAATCTTTCCCTTACAGTCTACCACTGTTGCAAAAGACCTTAACCTTTGCAACCAAAGCAATCATGCTGTTTAAGTTATTCATGTAAATAAGATCTGTTTTGTCCATAAACCTCATTTTTTTTCTTTTAAAACTGTAAAAATAAGCATCAAGTCTTCTCACTGGCAATATATCTCCTGCCAGTCAACATCTACAGACCATTGTATTCTGGATTCGCATTCCAAGTTAAGAGCACAAGTACCCTGGAGAAAGAACAAGATAGTCCCAAAGATGAGTTCTTGCTTCAACTATATTTCAAAGTGTTTCAATGTGACTCTTTGAAAAACTGTTACAGGACAGTCTGCAGACATATCATATTGTTCCTTGTTTGTGTCCAAAGTAGCCAGCTTCTCCAGGGTGTAGTATAAGTGTCCTCTGTTGACTTGGGATCTAGAGGAACTCATTCAATCAAGAGGTCATGAAAACCTCCAAACTGAGCAAGCCACAGAATCCACTCTCCAGTGACTCTTAATTTATTGTACAATCAAAAGAAAACAAGAGAGTCCTGTTAAGAATGACAGAGTTGCAAGTGTTCAATAGTTCTCCTGGGAATTTTACTTAAGGTTGTGTAGACATAAACACTATATTCCAGCATGATTTTCCTGCTGTAAAAATACCAGAGAACTTAAATGCAAAACTTATCTGCTGACACACTAAAAGATCAGAAAATTATTGCACCGTACCATAGCTCATTCTAATTAAATTCACTCAGATTTTTAAAGTTCTCTTGACAGATTGTGCCAGCTCTTGTTTCTTGGCATCATTTAAGTATAGCTACTCAATAAATGCATCTTTCTTCATAAGAAATAGCACCAACAGTTTGTTACTTTGCTTGAAATGGCAATTTTCACTCTCAAAATATCCATTTAAGGTGGAAGGGTAAATTATAGATATATATCTCAGGCTGTGCTTCCTACTACAAGCCTGTATAATTACATTGTGACTCCTCTGGAATCTTTTTAGGAGTTAATGGATTTAAGCTTAGATCACAAGGAATCTGGCAAAAAAATTAAATCTGATCTTCTGACCTTGAGCATATATGTGAAATTATGATTTTATACATACACATGTAGTACCTAGAGAGAGAGAAAGGGAGAGAGAAAAAGAGCAAGACAATTAAAAGAAAATTATGTTTATGTTTATATGTATTGCATGTGCGTATGCCTGTTGTATGTAGAGAGACAGAAATGGGATTCCAATGACTAGAAGTTAAAATAGCAAACACAACATTTGAATATCTGCTATGTAAGCAGAAGTGCTTTCTCTTGTTTGCTTTGCAGGTTGCCTGTGTCAATGTTTCAATGACAAAATATGCAAAAAAAGAGAAACACTTTCTGATTAGAAAGTGTTACTGGACAGTGGATAAAGTTTAAAGACATACAGGTCATTGTGGCAGCTTCATGGCTGTACATGAAATAAAAAATTGCCTATAACATCCTGTTCAGAAACGATGGTCATGTAAGCAGTGTTTCTTGAGATTTTCAATGCCGCCTTTGAGAATTTGTATGAATGAAATAAATTAGATGTTGTACAAATATTCTAGGAACACTTTCCCAGAAGGAAGTACAGCCGAAATGTGTCAGTCTTTTGTTTCCAGCAATAATGTAGAACATTAGGTAAGATATGTTTCTCACCATAAACCTTCACTCACATATGTTCAGTTAAGGACTGGGCAGCTCCTTTGAACAGCAGCTGTGGGCCTGTACCACCTTCATTTACTATTCAAATAGCTTTACTCTCAACATTCGTAAAAACATGATATCTTTTCTGTGCATAATATTATTCTTAAATAAATAAATTCTGATTTTGGTGTTGCTTAGAAACAAGCCTGAGACACTGTTGGTGACATAGTCACCTAAAAGATATGATTATGCTCTGTAAATGCAGGGAAATTCTGTGTATTACTACCAAATCAAATAAATTGCAGCAGAAAAGCTTCTGTGGACATTCTGCAAATTATTCTTAGGTGACAAGAATACGGCCATCTTATCAGCCAACATAGTTTGGTCACTTGGGAACTTTGATTTAGGTTGCAGAGAGATGAGGGAATTGACATTAGTTGTTTTCTAAGGCATAGCTGTAGTTTATCTATTTCTCCAAGGCAGTAATATTTTCAGTACCCTTTTCCCCCAAAAGTTTTGATTGCAGCAAAAATGTCTTTTCATCCCATTTTCTCATAGCTCTTTTGACTGAAAGAAATATGACAGCCTAGCTTCCCTGCCATGATTTGTCTTGATGCTTTCTATATAGTCTTTCTATCCAACTTTTTGAAGTTGCATTACAATCCAATAAAACTAATTCCAACTTACTGCTTAGGGCTTAAAAGACAAATGCTTAAAAGAATGTTTGAATATTTGTTGTTCCTATGGGATCCAATTAAGAGAATGCAAATTTCATTTTTCTGGCCTTGATTTCAAAATGGTGATAAATAAAATCATTGCTGCAGATCCCAAACTGTTGGCCTGTAAAATAGGAGCTATGTGTTGGGTAGTGTAATGTATGAGTATGCATTTGTGCATACATGACTCTACTGACTGCTAAATTTGGAATCTTCTTGTTCACAAATAATCTTTCCAGCCTGAGCTGGAAAAGCACAGTAATTCTTGTGGGACTCACTTTAAGTTAAGCATTACAAATATATTCTGTTGCATCACTTTTTGCACATTTCTTTCTATGTCACACCAATTCCTACCATATATTTAAAAATAGTTTTTGAAGTCATTGCAGGAATAAAGCCTAAATCAAACTGCACATTAATTTCTAAGAGAGAAGAGGGTTTTTTTACCTTTCATTGTCCCAGGCAAGCAGCAATCCTCTTTTCCCTGCAGCATAAATTCTCTAGGCACACACTCAAGATGCATTTCAGAAAAGTGCTACTCTCTGACACTGTCTGCTTTGAGCTTCTCCTTACAGTGGCGGTCAATATGTGAACACATTAAAGACTTCTTTTCTTTTGATATTTGAGCATTGCCTTGGGATATGCTGGTCACATCATTTTCTTTCAGTATATAATGATTTCCCATCTTCTGCCTTGTTCCAAATTAGGATTTGTATGGAAGGGAAAGGCTTGTCCTATTGCTTTTAAAACACAGTTTTCTGGGGTTTGTGATGTATCTTGCATCAAAAGGGAAATATGACAAACCCATTGAATATCATCTAAAATCTCTCTCCTGTCTTTCAAGGACCTCCAACCCACAAAGCCTTTCTTCATGTGAAATGCATCTGCTGTTCTCAAGTTCATTTTCAGCACTTTTTGACATTTATTTTTCTGCAGTCTTTTTATTCCATCACGGAAAAAAAAAGCTTTATCATTTGCAGAAGACTGTGAAAATGAGTACTCAAGTATTACATTCTTCCAGATAGCCAAAATCTTACAGTAATTCAAGACATGAATTCAAGGTAGTACTGGAGGAAACAAGGAAGCAGCCATTCACAGCAGAAGTCCCAAGAAATTCTTTCAGCCTGAATCAATTCACTTCCTCCAAGGGATATGTGTGAAATTTGGTGCTATGACAAGAGGTTGCTACACTCTGCAAGCCCAAGAACACCTCAGTATAAGAGACATACTTAAGTACTTTTCTATAACCACCCCAAAGAAATTGTCACAACCACCTGCCCAGCATTGCAGGAACTCTATGACACTGTAAAGTATTTCTCCTTGTCAAGCTCTGAACTCTTTAAACTGACATTTAAATTGTATACAGGAACACTTTCTCCTATCTCTAATCCAGACAGGGTTTTGAAGACATGTCCGTTGGAAAGGCCTGCACTGACCTCCTATAAAAGTCAAACCCATTCTGCTTGGTACCTTTCACTTTTCACAGAAAAGAGAGAAAAAGCACAAGCCTGTATAGGAGGAGATGTTGGCTGAAATGCAGCCAAGAGATTTCAGTGAATCTCCTGTAAAATACAGTATCCCAGAGCAATCACACTCTTTGCCCCTGCCTAGGGTTCGCCTGGCTTGCCGTAGATACACTCTAGAGCGCAAATGGTAATACGTGTCCTTAGAAGCCTAAAAGGGTACTTTAAGAATGAGAAAAGGAGAACTGCCATACTGGATTCCCTAATTACTGCCATCTTCAACTATTTTATCTCTCATCTCTCGGTTGTATTAGTCAACTAATTTATTGGGAAAAGCATCGGATGACTGTGAAGTCCAGTCAGCGCTCCTGTTATTTTGTTGTGACTCTATTACTGGTTTTTATAAGACTGCAGGAGAAAACAAACATGAGGAACTCTTGGCTTTCTTTTTCCTGGAAAAGTTTTTTTTCTTCAGTCTACATATTGTGCAACCATGGAGGGGAGAAGGAATAAAGCCTGTGTTTCTGATCTCTTCTGCAGCAGTACATTAACCATACCTCATATGTTTTCCTGCTGAGAAAATATGCTGCTGTTCTTCATGGAAAGACCAAAGATTTATATGTCTTGACTTTGAACTGTGCACATCAATTCCAGCTCATGGCTTCAATAGCTACATCAGTTAGAAGCCTTTGAAAACGGTCAGCTGGAGGCAGCAGATATTCCCAGGTTCAATCAGACAGGAGCCAATGACAGGCATTTTGGGTCTTTAAAGTCAGTGTGACTTCCTCTGTGCTGTGCCATTTCATTTATGAATTACGCATAGATGATCCTGCCCAGCTCCACACTCTCTATGCTTTTAGTCCACTGAGAAATCAGGTGTCTCACATGAAACTTGAAGTTGACTTGCAGACAGACACTATGGTGCAATGTCAGTGCTGCCTCTTAATTCTGATCAAATTACGCCTTTTGAAAAGAGAGCAGAAACAGTTTATCTAGCAAAACTCAAGTTCTTCACAGAAGACTCCATTGTCTCCATTACCATTTTTATGTCAATGATTTGATAATTGGTCTTTTTGTTATAAAACACTTTCTCATGCAAAAATGTACAATCAATCATTTCTGTTTCCATTGCACATTGACATTTATTGGTACCTTTTATATGCAGTTTCCATGAATAGTGTTATAGCCAGATGAAGGGAAGAGCTGACTTGAACTTCTAGCTCACTAATTCTCCACAGATTAGTGCTGTCAGCACTGATGGATGAAGGGAGAGATCTATCAGAATGGATGTGGGGGGTTTCAGTCCTGCTCTGTAAATCATGCAGGAAATCCCAGTGTAAACTAAGCCTCTGCCTCTCACAAAAGTTAAAACATCACTAACAGAGCCATAACCCCCCAGTTAAATTGGCTTTTTGTTGCTGATGATCAAATCTCCCTTCCCACTTGTTTTGTCTAATGCTGCATTAGTGATGAAAGCCCTTCAGATTTATTAAAAGAATATAAAAGCAGAACAGAACAAATTAAAACAGCCCAGAAATTCATGAGCAGGGAAAAGTGCATAATGCCTTTCTGTGTGCTTCTGTTGGTGATCATAATTCCCATGGAAGTCATGTGGGTGCAGAGCTATGCAACAGTCTCTAGAAGTGATCCCGTTTTTTCAACTAGACACTAACAAGCTGAGAAGTGTTATAACATACTCTAAACTATATTTCCAAGGAAAAATTATCTCTTTTCTTGCTCACTAAAGTAAAAGCAGAAGTTTAATTTCATGTCCCTGATACAGATTCAACAGCAGTTGGAACACTCACTGGAGGTCTGTGGAGTGGGAATCTGGTTTGTTGGTTTTTTTTTTTTTTTCATGTAAATGTCCTCTCTTTACTCTCATGGTGGCAGACCTGCCTTCTTACAGATTTTTCCTCTTGATATTACTTCAGGGTGGGCCCCTTACCTTAGGCAGGAACACAGAGGTCCAGCCTTTAAAGGAAAGCCTGCAGATGTATTTTTGAGACTCCCTCCCTACAGCTTTATAACTTACAGATGAAATAGGATGTCATTTCATCTTCTGAGAGTTTTTCTTGTTCTCATCCCTGAGACTGTAATGCGGTCACCTACAAAGAAGCATCTGGGTCAGGCAGAATTCCAGGAATAATTTTTCATTAAGAAATAATATAGACGTATTAAAAATATACATGAATTCTCTTCATCCATTAGAAAAAATCACAAGGACTCTGGTCTCTCATTCAATAGACCCTAACCACTGCCAGGCACATCCAAATTCTGCTTTAAAGAAACCATAAAATGCTGGTTGTTGGCATCTATTAACTATAGTTTCAGTAATTTCTAGTGATATTGATAGAAGGCGGCAAAGAAGGGATAACAGGAAGACCTTGGTTATTAAAGCCAGCCAGAGAAGGCTTGGAGGAGAGATCGTTTCCTCTGTGAATAATATCTGAGTAAATAAGGGGAAAAAAATCACTGAATAAGTTTCCCCTTGGGAAGGAGAAAAGCTCTTAAAGCACAATAACTGGCTCTGAATAAATTTAGATTGGAAATAGTACTTCTCCTACCACTATGTTAGTGCTGTTCTAGAACAAGGTTCCAGCTAGAGCTAAAGGAGTAAATGAGACAAGTAATTCATGGGACAAAGCTGTGTGATTACTTTATGAAGGCATTATCTACTGCATGGCCAGTGCTGACTCAGTGCTGATTTTAAAGAGGGTCCTTCCAGTATCATGTTCTTAGGAGCAGTGCCCTAAGATGGGAGATGTCTCTTCCCAAAAAGACATTTCTCATTTAGTAATTTTAGGTCAGAACATTCAGTACAAAAGTGCAAATGTTAAGTCTGAATCTGTCGGCTTAAAATGAGACAGGAGGTGGGCTGTGTTTTAACAAAGCTAACTTTGTGACGGAGAATTATTACTGCTTTTGGTGGAATCACTCTTTGCCTGAGGATATATGATTGAAAAAATAATCTATATTAAAGGTTACTATAGCTTTATTATTGTCCTAAAAGAAGTCTGAAAAGGAGACAATGGGAGAAGTAACATCTAAGTTCTTTCATTTTTAATATTTGTCTCTCATTACAACTTTCCTGAATGATTTTCAAGTATTTCTGGCTTAGGCTTCTCCTAATTGACCCTTGAAAATTCGATGACATGTGCATTAATTTTTAAAATATAATGGGTCCTGTATTGTGTGCTTGTAGTTCATACTGCAAAGAGGGAAAGGGGAAGGAAATTTCAGTGTGTCTTATGACCCTGTGCACTATTATACTTTTCTTGATCCATGTTGAATGGTTTATTAAATGTCTTTCAGCCCATGTTGCACAGGCACATGGCTTATTACAGAAACTTCAGATCCATCAGCTCTGCAAAGAGGGTCTGAGTAATGAAGACCCTTTTTCTGGTGTGAATGCAGAGAAAGGGAAATCATCATTCAGTCCCCTTTTCCAGCAAGATTTTGGATCTTGACTTGCTTGTTTTCATGATTATTGACAATCTTTAGACAAGAAGCTTATTACTTAGCTTTGTCTTGCAAACTGTAGTTAAAAGTTGTCTGGGCATGATGAGATCTGTCCCAATGTCACAGTCAACTTCTCATAAAGGGATTTAATCAAAGAATCACAGAATAACTGCAGTTGGAAAAGACCTCTAATATCATTGGTTCACAATCATTTACACAGCACCACAATATTCATCTTTCAACTAAATCTCTAGGTCACATTCTCATGCCTTTTGCACACTTTAAGGTGTGGAGATTCCACTACTTCCCTGGGAAACCTGTTCCACTGCTTGGCTACACTTTAAGTGAAGAAATTTTTCCTAATAGCCAATCCAAGTAGCCCCTGGTGCACCTTGAGACTGTTTCTTCTAGTCTTGTTAAAAGAGCACATCATAGTTTTTCAAACCCTTTTTTCCTTGTAAAAGACCCAGAGATGATACATACCAAATTCTCCCAGGGTCAGTGCAGGCAGGGACCGAGATGTGCAGCCTCAGCACAAGGCTGAAGGCTACAGAACATTTAGTGTAGGAACAACCAATATCACCGTGGAGATCTCACAGTTGTTTCCATGGCATTTTTTGGTGTTTTCAGTTCTTCACGAGTAGTGAATAGAAATGAAAAAGACAGGCATTCTACGCCACAGAAAGAGAAAAAGAAAACATGCATCATACTTTAAACTCACTATTTAAGAGATTACTTTTAAATCTTTATATTAGCTGTAAAATAGCTTTTTGTAAAGCAGTGAACCTCTTCTATTATGCATTTTTACATCATGTTTTACTGTCCTGTGTTTATATCTAACAATAATTACTAGCAGGAGTTTTGTTCAGGCTTTAGTTAGATACTAAATAGATGAAACTGGATTTAAACATAAGAAAAATCTGGTTTACTGTGAAGAGTGATCAAACACTGAAGCATATTTCCCAGGATGGAATTGCCCAATGGAGCAGCCATCCCAGGAAATGTTCAAATCCTGACGGTATGTAACCCTAGGTAACTGGCTCTAGTTGACTCTTTCATCAGGGGACTGGACTAAAACATGTCCAGGGGTGCCTTCCAGCCCCAGCAATTCTGTGATTGTGATATCAAAGCAGATACATAAGAAGACATACCACCATTCACTAACCTACAAAGTACCAGGATTTCTGTTTGCTAATGTGAGTGGGAATTAAACAAGATCATGGGTGGTTTGCAGCCTTGACAGGAAGTCTGAGATGTGCTTTGTTATAAATATAGTGTTAATAAAACTGTCCTTTCTGTGAGATCTGTTTTTATTTTTAATAATTAAGGGTCACTTCCCACCTTTTATATTGAACTGCATGCATTATCCTTCATTGATATTCTCCATATTTTTCTGTGACACCAGTATGTACCAATAAATAGCATTCTCTAAGAGAAACAATGGCTTTCATCACTTAGATGAAAGAGAGGATTTTGTTTCTTAGAGGAAAAACAAGTACAAGACAGAGAGGTATATCGTACATAATATGTGGATTTTGTAAAATAATTAATAGAAGACTCAGAACATATATTTTTGGCCATATATCATTATTATAATTTTACATTTTCCCATCCTCTTTCTTTGTCAGTGGATTTTCAACTGCAGGAAAAGAAAAAGAAAAAAAAGAACAGAAAAAAAAGAAAAAAAAAAAAAAAAAAAAGAAAAAAAATTAGCAAGGGTCTCTTCTCTTTTTTTCCCATATAAATATCACTTTGAGAGCGCAAACTTAGTCATGCCCTCAGTTTCCTACTTCTGAAAACATACACCAGCAGATTGCAGAGGATTTGCTAAAACTCCAGATTTTGCATATGTGCAAATATTCTCCCCTTAGAAAATGCCAAATGCACTCTGTGTCAAAGGCTCCCTCTGATACATCTGCACAGAACTATGGCATTAATGTCTTTCCAAATCTAGAGACCACAGCCAAAATTAACTAAAAATACATCTGCTAGAGATTTTCAGAAGGAAAAAAACAAAAACAAAAACAAAACCACAGCACAACAAATCATTAACATTATAGGTTGTACAACAGTTCAAAAGCTCAGAGAATGAAATAGTACTTTGAATGGTGATTGGAATAGGATACATGTAGAAATCTAGGAAGCAGGTCAACTTTCATTTTAATTATTTCTTCATTGATATAATTAGCCATACATATATAAATATGTATATACATATAGCACCGCTTTTAGGAGAAAAGCTTACTACCTCCTATGACAGCCATTATTAATGTAATATAAAAATAATAACAGGTTAGCTGTTACAGCCATTTTAAAAGTACCTGTTAGAAAGGCAGAAGAAACTATGATAAACATTTTAAGAAGCGTCTTCAATTTACTTTCAAGTTTCTGATAAATTTTTACTAAATACCTAAAACTAAACAATCAAAAGTAAAAATTCTAGTGCTCTGCACTACAAGCTCATCCCTCTGAATGTTTATCTAGTGTTTTCAATCTCTGTTTCATCAACTGAAAGAGCCACAAAGGGCTCCCTTAATACCACATCCTTGCAAATTATCCTGTTCCATAGCAGGTGACAAGAGAAATAAAAACAGTGCATTTTGTCTCATCTTTAATATCTCAGTCAGATCATTCTCTTTTTTATATATATGTCACTGCAGAGTGCCAGTAGGAGAATATTGTGATGTCAGCAAATGATTCCTTAATGGGGATCTGATAAGCGCTCTATCTGTATTCGATTTGTACGTAAATTGTGCCATTTTTCAAGTGCCAAACAGCACACTCTACTTAATTGGGATGTGCTTAATCAGAAAAATCGTTTAATGAGACATTGTTTGGGGATCCTGTTTAAGCCCAGTGATAATTAAAAGCAATGGGTGCTGATTAATGGTGGCAGTAATTCTGTATGTTGGGACACTCTAATTATTTGGTTTGCTGATGCTTTTTGTAGTTCACTCTCCTGGCAAGTCACTCAGTTTGCTTCTCTAAGAACTGATTTCATTGTCTGCAGCAGAAACAGAAGGGTCAGTAACCAGCTTACTCCAGCCTGTTCCCAGTACTCAAGAGGACCTTACAAGTAATGCTTCTGATTTGTTACTAATAATAACATAATAACTATTCTGAGGTTGTTTAAAAAAACATTATTGCTAAATGACACTTGCTTTTACCTCTTGTTGATTAGTGGTGGTTTGAAATGGTAAGGTTTGTTGGGAAAATAGATTTTTTTAATAAGAAAAAATTGCATCTCCTGCAATAAAGACGATACTGAAATTTGCCATTTACAGCCTTAAATGCTGTGACTTAAAAACACAAAACTGAGACACATACATCCAACCATTTAATAAAAGGTAGCACTCTCCCCTGCAAATCCTACGTCACCTTTTGCTTAGCTGTGGTCTGCAAGGGTAAGAACAAACTGTAGAAAGACAGGGCAGCTAGGCTGAGCTTCCCTTTGTTCTGTGATAATCTAGCTCGTCACCTGTAATCACTGTAGTATTTTCCAACGTGTCAAAGACACCACTAAAGACTACTAGAAAACTTCACCATGTGCACACTAAAATACAGGTGTGGGACTGTTGATTAACTGTGTTTCACTATCTCAGTCACGTCTGAGTATGCAAAGTAAGTTCATGCCAAAACCTACTTGGATGTTGGGTTGCAATGTATTCCTCACATTATCAGCTGAAAGAGTAGTATTTTTATGTGTCAGTGGCAAATAAAGGTTGTGAAAGAGGTGCAGGGATGAATGTTTTTAAGTGGGGTGGTTGACTGAGGCCAGCCAGCTCTAAAGAAGTGAGGGCCCAGGCCTTCTTGCACATCTCAATCTGGGGTTCATAAGAAATGTCCAAGAAAATCTACTTTTGGTCCTGCATTGCAATACTTTCTTCAGCTGTCTAACAAATCGACATCAACCAGTGCAAGAGTATAGGCTTCATTGAAGGTGCCAGAATTAATTAATTGGTTTTACAAATCTTATTCCTGCCTACCCCTTCTCCCCTCCCAGAAGAAAACTAACGTGAACCTGCTGGCCCTATTACAGTGAGTCCTTAGCAAAAAGTCATCAGTCTTCAGGACTTAAGTTCTGATAAAACCCGAAATGCAGATTCCTGAGAGAGAGAGACAGGGACAATGAACCTACGTGTATTGATCCTAAAACCCTCTCAAAGAAAGTACGAAGAATATTTTTCCTTTAGTTAAGTAGAAGGGGAAAAAATAGCAGTGATAAAGGGTTTATTGATGGAGTTTTATTAATTTGGGGTGAAATATTTGCTTTATTGAAATGAAAGGATTTTTACCTTTGTCTTCAAGGAAGGCAGGACTTCATCCTTTCTATTCTTCAGCAATATAAGCTTTAAAAGGGTGCGAATCATCTTACTTCACCAATATTTATGTTTGAGACAAATTCCATCTACTGTTGAGAGTAAGAGTTTCTAGGGTGAAATCAATATGATCTATTTTAGATGTCTATTTTGTAGATGACTATCTTTAAAAAGGATTAATCATATCCCAGAATTCTTTTTTTTTTCCAATTTCTTCACACTTACAATAAAAATAATATAAAATACCAGCATCTACATGCAATCAGATGAATCCCACCCCAAAGTGTTTGTCTCAATGTAATTCCTGTTTTCTTACTGTGAGCATGCAGTAAAGGAAATTCTGGTCAAATTAATTTATATTTTATTTGGAAAATACATATCTTTTAGTGCAATATTCTTTTTTTTTTTTTAATCTTATGAATCACTGACAGAGTGTGAAAATTTTTTCATGTGTTTTATTAATTCTGCATACCTAATTGTATTAATAATTATACGTTCATATAATTAATACACTGTACATTCAACAAACAAATACAGTAATACAAAACTGTTCAAAATTGTGGGAATATCTGTAAACACTAAAATAGAAATATTAACATATTGCTGGTTTGAGGGTGCGTATTCATAGTTATTACATTTTCCATGCCATATTGTGAATGTCTGTTTCATAGATCTAGTTAACTGTAATTTCTCCATTAATCATTTTATGTTGTAAAGGACTTTAAAGTTCTGATAAATGTATGTTTGATAAAGACTGTCTAGATGAATAAAGGCAGAAAGTTAATCTTTGCTTTATAATGAATTTGAAGTCACAGCAGACTTGTGCTTGGCTGAAGTGCACTTCAGTTTTCTACAGATTTGGTATAGAAATGCTCCATACTTACAGGAAAGAAGGCAAACAAGAAAGGACTGACTTGTTGCTGGAAGAGGTGTGTTTTCTTACTGGGCTGTAAGATAGGTTTTCTAACCAATATATTGCAAATTACTAATGCATCACTCACATTACGATTGCGTTGCCTCTTTTGGCCTTCTCATGCATACATAATGTTGACCCTTGTGCATTCCAAATTTAGTTTGTGCAGTTACTATCATTGATATTGTCCCCAAACAAAAATCATTCAGGAATTCTGTTATTGCTTTCACATGGGTGTTGCAATCAGATTCTTTACAGCAAAAAACCATTTTTGAAAAATCCATGTGGAGTTGCCCAGCAGCAGTTTCTTTCAGAATGCCTACCAGTTGTATTCTTCCCAGTTAAAAAAAAAAAAAAAAAAAAAAAGTCTTTGTAGCAAGAAAAAAAGTGCTTGCTCTCTAACATATTTACATTTGGAATTTTATCATCCTTCAAGTTATTCATTTGTTTGAATCCATTTCACATAGCCTCACTGCAAGATTTGCCATATAAAAATTACCAGTTTAGAAGGAATGATTTTAAGGTCTCCAGTATTTTATGTGACAAACTCTAAATGCAGTGAAAATTCAGATGATTGACAAAGAGAAGAGGGAGCAAAGAGAAGCAATGCTGTCTTACAGTGCTGCCAAAGCCTCTCTCAAACACAAAGGCAAAGTGTTTTTGAAAAAATCTTTAAAATTCTCTTGGAAGGCTCTTTTGTTTCTGAAAGCTGTCAGGATTGCTCAAAAGATATTTCTGGAGCAAAAACTAAAGAAAAAATCCACAACATTTTGGTTGAGTTTCAAAGTTGGAGCATTGTAAACTTTTCAAACACAAGACCTGAAAATTTTCCATTTCAAGTATTATTTCATTTTAACCACAGTTTTTATACACAGCCTTATATGAAACGTAGAAGCAGAAAATTGCCCTGCCCTCAGATTGGCCTCAATTGTCCAGAGGAAGAGAAGTTGTAGGAATGGTGGTTCAAGGAGGAGAAAGGTGCAAGTCTGGGGAACCATGTCTATGTTGGCTTTTGGGAGGGGGCCTTGAAGACCGGTGATGTCTGCTGTGCACTGGGGAACATGTAGGTGCATAACACAGCAGAAATGCTTTGTCAGGAGAGCCAGCAGCCACTGCATTATCTGTGCAGTGCTCATTACCTGTGGAGCGCAACACCTGGAGAATCTTCCTTCAGAGCAAAAATAATGAAAGCTATGGCTTCCTCATGCACCTAAGCACATGGGAAAATGCCATAAGGATTTCATATACCTCCTCCTTCCCATCAAAAATCCTAATATTTATTATTTGGGGCTTGCACAAAGGAATCCTACTACATCTTAAGTACTGGAAGTATGGCCACCCCCCCAAGTCATCTTGAGTACCCCTGATGGTAGCAGGACATCTGCCTGGCACCCAGGTGGAGGCATAGGAACACACAGAGCAGCACAGAGACCTATTACTGCATTTTTAATCGATCTGGACTAATGTAGTTCTGGTGGGAGCAGAAGTTCCTCATCAGTCCAATGAAAGGGGGAGTCCGACTGTTTACACTGCGGCTGAAGTGTGTAATGGAGCATCAAACCTCTATAGGATATGTTAAAATAGGAGGGAGGAGTTGATTCATTTTATATTAAGGATTTTTTTAATTTGAAATTAACCATTCTTTTAATTGTTACCCTTGAAAATAGCAGTGAAAACTTCCATAATCAGAGTCCAGTTGTATAAGTCACACTTTGTCTACCAGAACGGATCTTTCACCATATAGTTTGTAATATGGGGTGAAAGAAAAGAAAAAAAACTTATATAGAGCAAAAAGGCGGGGGTTTTCTTCTACAGGCATCCTTTGTCTCCCAGCATAGGTGAAATGTAAAAGTCCAAATTCATGTTAACAAGATGTTGGTCTATAGAAGCCTTGAGGAGGGGCAAAAACTTATGCTCTAATTATTCCCAAAACAGTTGTCTCCCCTAAAGAATGTGAGGCCCTCTGCATCATCTGAAGTGATCAATCTGAGTAACAAGAGGTAGCTGCCTTCCTCAGCTCAGCCTTGCCCAGGGTGTTCTCATCTCTGGGGATAACGGTATCACAAATCTGCATCTCCAAAGCAGTCAAAAAAAACCTGGTAAGACATTTGGCTAATCTGCTTGGAGAAAATAGCCTTAAGACTGGATGCATCCAGCACAGCCTGCACCTCGATGCTGACGAGCAGCAGAGGTGAGCAGCTAAGATACAGTACCATGAGGATTTTCTTGACTGAAAGGTTTATACAATGATGCAGAATAGGAAGCTCATGAAATGCTGTATGCATATTTCCCTTGCCTCCCTTCAGAGACAGAGAATGTGTTAGTGTGGCAATTTGCCTGTTCCTGTATCTAAACTGTTCCATAGAAATGTACTCTTTTTGAGCCTACTGTAATATATGGCACTCAGCAGTGCTCAAATCTCCCTGGAAACACATTGGGTATTCCTGGCCCATAGCCAAGAATGGTGTATGCACAGAGGGACAAATTATTAGAAGATATTGGCAAAAACCCTCCACAATTACCTGTGTCCTTTTGGAAACTTGACAGATATCCCTCCTTTGCTAGCTAAATATAAAGGGCAGAGTTCAGGGGCAGAGATCAGCTGCAGGAGAGAAAAACTTACCACAAAGCAAGTGATGAGAATACCTGTTATTTTTCAGACAATTTTTAGATTGCCCCCATGAGATTCACCAATAGGCTTTTCTTGAGCCCTGCAGAGAGTGCTTTACAAACTGTACCCTGGAAAGTGAAAATTTTCTGAGGTCTCTGGAAAAGCCCAAGCCTCATTTCTCAACTTGATGAAGCCAGTGAAATCTATGTAGGTGTTTTTTTGTTTGTTTGTTTTGTTGGGGTTTTTTTTGGTTTTTTTTTTTTTTTTTTTTTTTGTGTGTGTGTGTGTGTGTGTGTTTTAAACCATGACACATTTTTTTCAGTTTATTGAGCCTGTAAGGGGCAGAAGATCACATTATTCAGCTCCACACCACAGTCATCTTGGTACAGCTGATGCCTTTTTCAAGAAAATGTTTATTTTTCACTCCTCCCATTTACCTGTCAAGAAAGAACAGAAAAAATATTCTCAGCAGCGTGTGTAGCACCCAGGCCCTGAAAGGCAGAGTCATGCCCTGGTTTAGCCTGTGAATACAACCCAGCCCCACAGAGAGGTAATTATGTTTTGGGAGTTCAGCAGACTGTGCATAATTATACTCTAAGGAGGATTACTGCCTTGTATAAATAATACCATGATGCAATGGCAAATGCAGAGTGCGCCTCAAACCTGCAATCCAGGCTGGGTGACAGACCCCTCCCAGACCACCCTGCCTGCTGCACAGGTCAGCTGTCCCCACAGGAAGCATGGATCAGTTTCCCATACAGATCTCACTTTTTCAGAGACAGGAAATAAATGAAGTTTTACTCCATTCAGGAGATGGAGAAGTAAAATCTTGCTAGTCAAAGAAGTAAGATTTTGAATGTCAAAGGGAGCAATACATTGCTCACACTGCCTGCAGCTTAATCTGGATTAAATCATCCCTTCCAGTTTCTCCCTTCCCAGTTTCTCCTCAGCCAAGAGACCTACACAGTCATTCTAGGATCCAAAACAGCTTTCTGCAAAACCTGATGTACCAAACAAGCAGCTTAGCATTGCAGAACCAGTACATATAAGCAACATGGGCATGAGATTATCCAGGGCTTCCCTAGCTCTTCCTGTTCCCTTCCCCCTTCTCAGGGCAGTTCAGCAAAGCCTCTCGCACCACCTGCCCACCCACCATGGAGCACATGGTAACCCAAAGAGATCTTTCTGTGTGCTGTGGAAATCGGTGCAGGACTGCAGCCCGCAGGAGATCCCTTTGATCAATTAAACAAGAGAAGCAGGACAGTAATGGGCTTGTTTGTCCTCTTTAGCTGCTGGTTTGCTTTCAGTTCCAGCCCTCTGTTGTAGCCAGGTTTCTCAGTTGTTGAGGTTACCAACACCTAGTTACCTGTCCCACTTCCACTGCTTGTTAGTCAGCTTTTGAAAACTTCAAGCTTATAGCAAAGCGATAGCTCTGACTTTCTAGTAGCTCTGATTTCATGCCACAATAGGGGGCAGGCAGCTGCAGAGAGATGACCGTGATTGTCACCCCAGCCTCAGCTGTCCTGTGGCCCACTGTCTGATGGAGCCCACATTCGTCTTTTTAATACTGTAAAAAACTACCCATCACATTGAAAGTCTTCCCAGCACCACACAAGCCCGTTGGCACTTCAAATGGTTTTGGGAACAGATGGGAGAGGAGAGGAGAGGAGAGGAGAGGAGAGGAGAGGAGAGAGAGGAGGAGAGGAGAGGAGAGGAGAGGAGAGGAGAGGAGAGGACGAGGAGAGGAGAGGAGAGGAGAGGAGGAGAGGACGAGGAGAGGAGAGGAGAGGAGAGGAGAGGAGAGGAGAGGAGAGGAGAGGAGAGGAGAGGAGAGGAGAGGAGAGGAGAGGAGAGGAGAGGAGAGGAGAGGAGAGGAGAGGAGAGGAGAGGAGAGGAGAGGAGAGGAGAGGAGAGGAGAGGAGAGGAGAGGAGAGGAGAGGAGAGGAGAGGAGAGGAGAGGAGAGGAGAGGAGAATCCTTCTGACATAAGAACTTTAAATACCACCTAGGACAGACACAGCTTTCCTGACTGACATGCAGGAGTAATAAGGAGCAGGAAGGAAATAACCCCCTTCACTGATGGGGCTGGATGTACTCTAAATACTGTTATCATCCTTACAAATCAATTTAAGAGCACCCATTTAAATATACTGATATTATTTATGCCTACAGAACCCTTCAAATTTAACTTTGGCTAAATACATCAGGTAGAGTAGAGTTTCAAAGGAGAAAAAAATGAATATACGTTACTTTTAACTGGGATCCGAGTGTCCAGCTCTAGGGCAATTTTGAAAACCCTCACCTCTGTGCAGCCAGCCCTGGCAAGCAGCCTGATCAGTTGCTCCAGTCCTTGGGCAGCAACCTTCAAGGAACACGTCTGCCACAGCTGTTTGTATAAAATACTGGCTTCGTTTGCAATACACGTGCTCTCAGGAAAAGTTATTGGCAAGGTTTTGACTAAAAAAGTAGAAAATGCAGCCCTTTGACAGGTGAGTTGGGTAACTAAATGTGACAGGGTTATAAAGTGGAAGGGTGAGGGCAAAGTGCCCAAAAATAAATAGAAATCTAAATGGAAAAAATGTAGGTAATATATAAGTTTAAATGAATGTTGTATTGAGCAAAGCATCTAGATGGATGAAGAAAAAATACTCTTTGCCCTGTCAGTGTGTACCTCATGCCTTATTGCAGTGATAGACCACTGGCAAAACAAAAATAAATCAAATCAACCAAAAAATATGCTTTGGTTATTCAGGTTTCTAATGATGAACATGGTAAAAGTCTAATGTTAAAGAGAATAGTTTTGTTTCTAAGAAGTAAAAGAAATAAGAAGAAACATTAGAATTCTTGGTATGTCTCAGCAAAATGGTAAAACCAATAGGTATAATACCAAACCTACACTGCATTTTCAATATTTGTTGCAACCACAAGGATTTAGGACACAGTTTCACTGTTGTTTAGGCACCTCTTGGGAAGTACAAATCTGGACCACTTGTGTCTATAAACATTTTTAAATGCAATAGTTTGCATATGCTGTGATGATAGACTGCAGCAGCTGCTGGACAAGTATTGGAAAGTGGTTTTTACACTGAATAATTCTACACTGTCAAAATGTTCAGAATGAAGTCATTGCTGAAAGTGAGAAGCAAGCAGAAATTTTAAGTGCCGGATACACACCCATTGCTGTCAGCCATTAATGGACAAATAAACCCTGTGATGGCTAAGGTGGATTTAAGGGTAATGGTATGTTATAGTGGTGATCTGTGATAAATTTTCTGATGCTTTTAAGTTAATAAGTCAAAAGAAACAAGATAAGCACCAATTTCTAAAATAAAAATAATAAAATAATTTTTAAAAAATTAAAGTTTTTCTGGATTATCCTAGTTTGTATATGTGATCAAAAACCCCAAGAATGCATCTACACAAATATATATCATAACTGGTGGCTTTATAAGTAATGTGACAGCTCTATAGTTTTCAAAAAGAAGATAAATATTAAAAATAGTGAGGAAATTGCTTATAACTTCATACTGTACTGGTAATAGAAGTTTTCATCCTTATTATAGTATCAACCAGTACCACACGGCAGGGGTTGTGGGAATTTCCTTCAGATAGGAGGTCTGTCCCTTGTGATTTAGTTCAGATAAATCTTGCACAGGAATTATGTCAAAAATATTTTCAAAAAACCAAAATTAAATAGGAAACTGGTAATTTAGAGAATGTTACTGAATTATGGCTTCCTTCAACACTGAAAAGTGTCTTGGAAAAAAAGAAAGGCATCCTCTCAAACAGCTATTTTGGATATAAAGGCTGGATCCTGAAAATCACTGTTGGCTCAATATGTTTCAGTGGGTTTCACAGATAATGAGCACCTCTGAGGCTTGGGCCCAAAGGTGTGGTTGTCACCTAGCTTATGTTCAGGAAACAAAGCAGTAGCTTTCAAGGAGTGCTTGCTCTGTACTTGACATCAGCTTTTCTTTTCTTTTTAGCATGCAGTCTGTGCACTTGCATTTTATCTGCAATAAGCCTTAAAACCCACTCAAAGCAGAAGCTCTAGAGCAAAGGGAGAGTTAAGAGGGAAGAAGCAATTAGATTAAGAGGGAAATCTTTTGTTAGTTATGCAAGGAAGAATTCAGTAGCCTACACTCTCAACCAGCATAAATCATTGTTGTTCCAGTGGTGACAAGGGAGCTGTCAAATTAAAGCTTTTCACAGTCCTACCCTTTCTTTTTGTAACATCTTTTCTCCTTCAAAAGGATGATACTGCATCTGAGAGAGCTGCAAGGGTAATGCTTGTGTTTTATTGTTATAACATACCTACTTTGTCCTACATCCCAGTCAAATCTCCCATGTAAAGTCAGCTTATTTGGCCCAGAAATATCACCATAATGTAAAGGGAAAATGTGGCAGTTCAACAGATATGGAAGTGCCCATATTCCTGCCCTTCTGCTCTCTACTGGCATTTGAGGTAGGAAATGGCCAAAGGGATAGGCCAATTATTTGGATGGGGCATATGCTGCAAAAATCACCAGCCTGTGCTTCCATAAGCATAAGGTTACTAGCCAGCAAAACAAAATCAAAGCACCTCTGCCACAGGCTCCTGCCTTGTAGAGGTGCTCCTTATGCCTGGAGGATTTCTAAAGGAGAACTTCGTGTCCATTCCCCCAATACATCCTGTAGTCAAAGTGTGAGGATTTCACTCAAGAGGTTCATATGCAGCCACAAATAGTGTTTTACTAATTAACATTATAGTGCTGGGTTTAAATAGCTTCTGTTGTTTACAGATGGGCTGTCAAGACTGTCACTGCTGTATGACTATTTTTAAGAGAGACATAATCAATTAAATTGACTACATGTGTTCAGAACTGCCATGAGAAACCTATTATACAAATACAGAACATTAGAAAAATCCCTTTACAGGAGTTACTCATAGAGAACTGAAATAAATTACAGAGTACCATGTGCCATGAGGACATTATTCATTCACGACAACATGGCTTGACTTTGATAAACCCCACAGTATACAAAGGGAGCCACTGAAAAGTTACATGTGGCAGCACAATAGGGACTGATACCAACAGTGAAAATATAGTAACCACTAAAAAGTATCTCATCTGCAACTGCAGATGTCACACACAGCCTTGGTGGGATTGGTGGAAACTCTAAAAGATAGAAAATACTTTGGCTTTACTAACCCATCTGTAGCACCCATGTGTTTTGTAATAGCTGATTTTCAGTCAGTCAGAAATCCCTGTCAAGTACAAATGCTGAGGCAGCCAGCACAGACAAGGCAGCAACGCTGGGGTTTGCATCACAGCGTAAAATGGTGCAGCTGGAGTGTGCTTTGCTAGGACTCCTAATGCCCAGTTATTAAAGAAGTTATCAGGTGGTATCAGTGTCATTTGCTTCTCTACTGTGACCAAGCATTTTAGGTCTTGGAATAGATCATTGGCCTTTTTTCTCCAAACAGGTGGGTGGATTAGAATTATTAACTAGAAGAAACCATAAAATATGAACTCATTAGGGAGAAGTTACAGTAATGCACATTGCAAAACCTCAATTTAAATCTTGATTAGACAAAACTTACATGTTGTTGCACTCATTGTGGGGCAGGAATTGACTAAGAACTGATGGAAATGTCCATTTTATAATATTCCCCTCTAAAGGAGTGGTAGGTCTATGGAGAAAGGTTGGAGATAGAAGAATAGCACACATGAAGAGTTTGTCCTGACAGGTCATCAGGATATTTTTTTCATGGCAGACCTGAGAGATGGAAAATGTTCCTTGATAGCTGTAGTCAAGCCTATATTCCACTGCTGCTGAGACCCTGCAGTCCATACACAAGACCCTCTCACACAGCACCAAGCCCACGGCAACCAGGGACACTGCAATTTTCCATGTGCCTGACTCTCCCTTCCTCTCCCGAAAGAGCAAGAAATTTAAAATGGTCACACCATTTGTCACAAATGGCTGCTTGTGGAGGTACTTGGAAGATACTTCCTTTGCAGCCTGGAGGCTGCTGAAGCACACACTATGATTTTTCTCAATGCACTGTCATTGAAAAGCAGCAAGGCAGACTGTGTGAACACCCTGTGTCTGTGTCTGATTTACAAGAAGTTCAGGGAATGCTCTAAATCCAACCCCTTTTTATTTCATATTTGGGTGTCTACCCATGGTTTGATCTCTTATGACCCTTGATTAGTCAAGCAGGAGTCTTTGAAGGACTTTGCCTGCACCAGACCTTTTAAATACATAGCCCTTTTTCCTTTATTAGTCCACAAGATTCACTTAGAATATGGTGGTTCTGGACTAACTTCTGTCATTAATCTCAATCACTGTAGTATCTGAGAGACATGCAAACACATCCTACAAATACAATGGAAGTGGACCTGCCTTGAAAGCTAAGCAAACTTTCACAGGAAGCGTGAAGTCTCAAGTGTCACAAATTTCCACTCAGATGCGGCTGCAAACCTTCTCACCAAGGTTCAGCATTCTCCAGAGTATCACACAGATCATGCACCTGCTCTGCTGTCCAATAAGCTGCACCACGAGGGTTGTGAGTGAGTATTTGAAGACTAGTCACCAGGGAGATCCCAAACCCTCTGCTTAGTAAAGAAGGACAAAAATGGATCTTGCATCATGTGCTAAAAATGGCTAAAACTTTACCTTCAGAAAATCAAGTTAAGGGAAAACTTTAATAAAGTATATTGATTCTGTCATGTATATGCACCTGCCAGCAACTGCCACCACTGTTTCACCTGGATGTGGACCAAGATGTCTATCTTTTATCCAGAATGTAAGGGTAGTGGAATGGAAATCAGGAAAGCTCCCTTTATTTAGAGCAATTTTCATAACGTGTTCTTTTGCACCCAATATAGGGAGATATAAAATGTAAGAATTGTTTAATTGTAAGAGAGGTAATTGTAAGAGAGGAGTCCTGATTTAATTCCAGACAGGGTAATAACTAAATCTTGTAGACACATGTGAATGCAGAAAAGAGATTATATCAGTTATGCATATGAGTAATTTAATATGGAAAAAATATGTGAGCTAGCAGTTGTGGGGAAGATAAAATTTGCATTGCATAAAAGTGCCCAGCATTACTTTGTGAATTAGCAATGCTCTGTGTCATTCAACTGTTGGAAAGAATCAGAAATGTCACTATGGCAAATTCTTGATATTGCATTACAAAAGGTTTTTCTGTGCTTGAGATTAGTTCAGCTGGCTTCTGGTGAGCATCAGCAATACAGCAGCAAGAGGTTTGCAGGGAAGAGCCATTCAGAAATTTACACTTAATATAAAATAACTATTCTAGTGCAGAATCCCGGACATGAATAATACCAAACCTTTGTCAGCAAGCCTGGATTTGATGGCAAACAATTAACATGTACAGAATTCATACATTCAAAATTCCATGTTGCTTTTTGATTTCAATAAGAACTATTCAATAGTATGAGAAAAATAAATCAGAAAAGTCACACTGCTCAGTAGTATGAGAGAAGAGAATGCATTTTCTTCGAGATTATGAGATGCAAACAAGTGTGGGGACATATGAAATATGCTAAAATTTCCTTCTGAAAACTTTTCTTCATATCTTGTAAAGAATGAAAACCAAAAGGATTGCTGCAGTACTACACCAGAGAATATTATTAAAATTAATCCCAAATTTGCAAACATAGAAAGACTTCAGTTGCATTCAAATGTTGGCAAAGCATGGAGGGCAGTTATTAAGGTTGGGATATTTTTTTCCAAGCATTTCTACTCTAAGCATTTTCAACCATGAATTAAAATGGAAGCTCACAGAAATCCTGTGAAAATATTATTAATAAAATTCAATTTTCTTGTGGAGGAAGGAATCTGAAATTGAGTGAGACACATATGCTAACAGAATAAACCTTGACCCAGGAGATTTGAATAACTGTGTAAGTATTCTGGCAAGGAAGATACTGGAAACATCAGCTGTCAACATTAAGGCATGACTTTTGGCATCATAGTACATCATTATCCATTGCCTCTGAGACAGTCCAGAAATGAAACTTGTTATAATGCTAATGCATTAAAATAAACTGACAAAACTATGCAAAACAGTGGAAAATAGTTTGCAGTGACTGCACTTGCTTAAAGTTGTTCAGTTCAGTTTCTCCATGGCAAATATAAAGGTCAAGGGGCAGTTTAAACACTTCCACCCACTGGGAGTGTTTTCTGCCATGTATAGTCTTACCTCTTACCAATTTTGTATAGACATGGCAGATTTCACCTGAGGTGATATTCTTTGTCTGGAGCAATTGCCACTGCAACTATTCCCTAAAGCAACTCAATCAATATTTTAAACAGTAATGACTTTTTATCACAAATTTATTTGTTGTTAGTCTAGGCACAAGAACAGCAGCATGTTTTTATTTTTATTTGTTCTGTTATCCAGCTAATGCCTTTATTCACTTGGAAGTGCCAGTCATGACCAATTCTTTCACTGATTAGACTAATCTAGGATACAGTCGCTAATGAGGATTATCTTGCTGATCTGTGCTGTCTGGTTACATTATAGCTCAAAATGCAGTTTTAGTTTTAGACTTTGTGTTGAGGATAAATCACACAACAGAACAGCAGCTTTTGAACTACAGTTTTATGAGGGGTTTTTATCTAGCACATGTTTAAATAGGCATAATAATTAAAGTAATGGATTAACCAGTACAGTCAGGCAACTTGCTGAGTCTACAGAAATAGAAGCTGGGGGGAGTGGGCATTTAATTAGAATGTGTTTCCTTAAACTCTCCAAGGCAGAATGAGACATTTCCTCAGTTACCACTTATATTTTTCATTAAACTTCTCCCAGTGTATTTTGGGACAATACGAGGCCTGTGTCCACTCAAAAAATCCTATCTCAACTAAAACTAATTTTGCTGAAAGCTCTCTGAAAAGTACCCATCTTACTGAGCACCATCTCTTTGGTGAAATACAGAATGATGCTTGAAATAAATCCATTCTAGCAGCTACGGTTTTGTCTACTAATGAAGAAGATTACGACCATATGGTACATCCAGATTGTATGTGGAAACAGTATTAATTCCAGAAAATCGATGTTATGCTCCTGATCACAGTAACTGTAAGAAAAAAACAATATATACATGCATAAATTTACAGTAGCTGTAGGGAGTGGTTTCCCAGTTGATGAGTAACACATAAAATGTTTCTTATTTCAGTAAGGGGAACACACACAGTCCTTTTGTCAATCAAAAGTGAAACCGGGGTGTTTCTGGCCACTTGCTATTTCTCAATCACAAGTCACAGAGAATTCTGCCTGGTTTCAGTATTCTGTGGGAGCCCTCAAAAACTGCTAACTTCTAAAAGTCTCTGTGTTAATTGTTACAATGAAAAACTCGGTATATACTGGGCTGAACTGTGTGTCGGTGAGAAATTATTCCTTTTTAGAATAGCAGCAGGTAGGCAAGACCCTCAGTCAATTGATGACATGAGGATGGACACCACTTTGGTGGACAGATGAGCAGGGATTCTGCATTTCGTTGACAGAGATACTGTGCATCCCGAAGGAAAAAAGACATAGAACTAAGCTTTCTTGTGCAGTCAGAAGTGCCTCAAAGGCACCTTTTGACCATCATGGATGGATTTTTTTCAATCTGTCCTAAGGAAAAAGTCTTGCATCTGCTTGGCTGTACACCCGAGCTATTGGTATCATGCAGACATGATACTGCTGAATACTGAGTGGATTCATTAGCATCAGAATGAACCCTATGGCCCTAAATGGGAGAGTATTTCCTGGCAATGCTGCTAGCAACATTATTCTAAGTTGGTACATTCATGTCTGCAGGCTGACTTAATGGGGCCAGACACAGAGACAAAAGCTAGCTAATGTTAGAATTAATTTTCCACTATTTTCCTCCTCATGTTGCCAGACAGAAAGTGTAGAAATTGAGTGGAAAGGAGAGGGAGAGTTTGAAGGAATCATCTGGCTCAGAGTCTTGGCCTCCAAAATTGCTTTACAGAAGATATTTAATGAAAAAGTGAATGCCTGAAGTTTGTTCCATCTTCTCTTACACATAGCAATTTATTTTAATTTTGTTTTCAAGCTTCACCTCAGTTTTGTTTACATTTCCTTTTCTGTACATTTTAACTATGAAAATACAAAAATTTCTTGTTAATCCATTCCTTTTCCATATTTTTCCAAGGGAACTGTATTTCTTCTTTACTACTTCATCCTTCTTAGTAAAAACCCAGAGTACTGCACTGTGGACCTAAAGCAGTTCTACCTCTACGTAATGAACACTCCGGGTTTAGTTCTCATTAGTTTTGCAAACTAAATTTCTCTGTTTCTTTACATTTACACCTAGAAAGTCTTGCAATGTTTTCTCCTAATTTTTCAATCTTTCAGTTAAAAAAAGTCAAAAACTGTCACAGCTACTCAATCCAGGATTATTTTCTAGGAGTATTTACTCTATGTTTTTTGCTGGTCATGTAATCCAAATCCAAAATATCATCACTGTTTCACTGATTATTTGTCAAAATTTTTGCTAAATATAATATCCCAGATGTCTGGGTCTTACCATGTTTGATATTTTGTGTGGTTTGGGGTTTTTTGGTGGGTTTTTTTATCTCTCCAGCATGTATTTGAGAAGCTGACATTTCCCCTCTCTCTCTCTCTCTCTCCCTCTCTCTCTCTTCCGCCCCCATCTCCACCATTTCTTTGTATGTATTCCTCTCATTATTAGCTAGATCCATATCCAGCTCTGAAAAGTCTGTAATACTGTTTTTATCATCCTTCTTGGGGATAATGTTCATAAGAAAATATTTCATTTTATTCTTGCTGCCACAGTACAATTCATTCCATCAGCTACTTAAGGGTACAGCAGCACAACCAACCCCCTCATTTCTCTTTTCTGAGTACAAGAATGCTTTCACTCCAGTTAACCCTATCTTTCCTACATTTTCTCTTTTCCTGCAATGTCTGGTTTCCTAAACCTTCTAAGAATTTTAGTCTCCTCAGAAGCATGAAACAAACATTTAGATTGTTTCCACCAACTGTGAACTGATTCCCAGATAGGATATGCATGTTTATGTGCATTCCTTAACTTGCAGCTGAAGCTTTGATATAAAGTCACACAATCACAGCATATAGACAATTTCAAGTGTTTGTGATGTTTTGCAGGGAGTAGAGAGCTGAGAGTTGAGTCTCTCAACCTTCTCTGACAATTACCTGTCTCTGGCAACACCCTTTTGGAGAAGTAATATCAAACTTCATGAATAGGTAGTGTACTGGTGTATGTTTGAATATACTATAATCATCAAGAAGTATCTTATTACTTTTCAAACTCTTGAATATTTTTATTATGTTTTTCTGGACAAGAATAATCCCCATTTCTTTATTCTTGGATTAGGTTACCCCATCACATTAAATAGTTTGTTTTCTATGGCAAGAACCTGTCTGCCTGCTCTGATGTAAAGAACAACCAGTGGCCTTTTTCTCCTTAATGTCAGCTTGCTCTTCAAGCACTGTTTGGTTCTCTTTCAGAACATTCCTTCTTACTCCTCTCAGTAATGAGGCTCTGCTGATGCCCTGGTGCTAGCAACAGACATGTCTATTTCTCATTTGTCTATTTCTCTTTTTCTCTTATTTTTTTCTCATTTTTCTTCTTCCTGCCTTTGATTATCTCTGGTTTCTGAAGCATTCTCTTATTGTTCCTGGACACTGTCTCTGAAGGATTTTATCATCCCATTTTCTGCTCACTGTAGACTAGTTCTTTGCTTCATCTCTGTTGAAAGTAGAGACACTGCAGAGACACACAGACAAATCAGGGAGATGGGAAATCACTAGTTGTGTGAAATTTAACAAGGGCAAGTGCCAGATTCTGCACCTGGGGTGGGACAACCCTGGATTTACAGACTTGGGAATGAGAGGTTGGAGAGTTGCGCCAAGGAAAGGGACCCAGGGGTCAGTGGCAAGTTGAACATGAGCCAGCAGTGCCCTGGCAGCCAGGAGGGCCAGCTCTGTCCTGGGGTGCATCAGGCCCAGCATCACCAGCTGGGAGAGGGAGGGGATTGTCCCCTCTATTCTGCACTGGGACAGCCTCTCCTCAAGTGCTGGGGGCAGTTTGGGGTGCCACAATATAAAAAAGATATTGAGCTATTAGAGAATGTCCAAAGTAGACCAACAAGAATGGTGAAGGGCCTTGAGGAGAAGCCATACACAGAGCAGATGAGATCACTTGGTTTGTTCAGCCTGGAGAAGAGAAGACTGAGGCAAGAACTTATCACAGTCTACAGATTCTCCATGAGAGGCAGTGCAGAGGCAGGTCCTCTTCTCTCTGGTGACCAGTGACAGGACCCAAATGAACACCATGAAGTTGAATCAGGAAAGATTTAGGTGGATATCAGGAAAGGTTTCTTCACCCGGAGGATGGCTGGGCACTGGAACAGGCTCCCCAGAGAAGTGGTCACAGCACCAAGCCTGACAGAGTTCAAGAAGCATTTGGACAATGCTCTCAGGCACATGGTGTGATTCTTGGGGACACTTCTGTGCAGGGCTAGGAATTGGACTTGATGATCCTTGTGGGTTTCTTTCATCTCAGGATGTTCTATGATCCTATGATTCTTGCTATCCCATTTTATCAGGCTGCTGATTTTTTCCCTAACAGAATGAGACTGGTTCAGTTGTTGAGTTCTCATGCACATAGCCAGGCATTTTCTTCAAAGGTGTTGTCCTAGGGTAACTTTATGATGATTTTATCCCCAATCGTCTGCTCTATTTGTGCTGTATATTGAGTTCTGTGCCTTTAAGACTGGTTCTAAGAGCAAGAAGAAGCGCGGAGTTTGTTTCGAGAAAACTGCCTGACTCCTCCACATTCTTCTGTGGACAGCGTGTTCGGCGGAGGCTTGGAGAGACTGCAGGACAGAGATCTTTCTGCTTTTAGTTAGTTTCAGCTAGCTAGGGCAGAGAAGGATCCTGGATTTTTTTTTTTTTTTCTTGGAGCTGTTTAAACCTGCTCTGGACTGAAAACCCAGGGGAGCACTGGGGGCTGCACCTGCAGCCCACCGGGGCCTGGACCTCGGCATTTTCCAGCAGCGCCGGAGGGACTGGGACTGAGGAGAGACTGAGAGAGAGAGCCGAGCTACACCCACGGCAAGGACTTTCTCAATTTGCCATCTCCCTCCAGAAGGAGAGGTTTTATTGTTTCATATTATTCATTCATATTATTCATTCTTTATACTTGTATGCACTTTGTTTGTTAAGTAAAATAATTTTTTCCACTTTTCTCCGAGGAAGTTCCTTCCCAGACCAGTTGGAGGGAGGGGCTACTTGGGTTTGTTCCCCTGAGGGACCCCATTCAGGGGTTTTCTCCCAAATTTGCCATAAACCAGGACAGATGTGGGATGCCAGTGCTCCCCTTTCTTTTAAAGATTTTCTCTTTGGGTGCAAATCATCTCAGCTTTCTATCACATCCGTAGAACTTTTTTTGAGGTTGGTTGCTATCTTCATTTATATGTCCAGGGCTGGAAACCTCTCCAGAAGCTCTGGCAGAAAGAATCTTTTATAAAGAACCAGCTCTAAAATGAAGCTAATCTTACAGATCCAACATCCAACCACTTCCATAGCCTATGCCATATTTGGTATTTCCCTTGCTAGTGCTTTAGCAACCTTCTCCATCCACCTTAACTTTTCCTAATGTAGATAAAAACCCAAATCCCATATCTCTCTCTCTCTCTCTGACCCTCCTAACTCATAAGCAAACTCATGGTTATTGCCCAGTTAACAGATTACTCAGCAGGCAGGTTTTTTAAAGCTTTGTATTGAGTCACTCCTGCCCTTAAATTGTCTGAGCTAGGATGGGCTTTCTATTCCCTCAGTTTCTGCAAGGCAAAAAAAAGAGAAAAAATAAAAAATCACTCACTCTCCCATGATCTTCACCAAAATCTCCAGAAAAAGAGACACTCCTTTTAAATCAAGTGGCAAATTAAAGTGTCACTAAATAAAATCTTCCCCAACAACAAGATTAGAGGCTCTGCCTCAGCTGACAAAATTTGTGGCAACTAGCCATGATTTTTTAGAATTAGCAAAACAATTTAGTATTTCAGGCTGAAGAGAAAGCATGGAGCAGATTAGCCATTCTTGCAATATGGCACGGTATCAAAAAATTGAATATAATCTGAACTCAACTCAGAAGTTTTACTTTATGGAACAAAGACAAATGTTTTTATCTTCTGATTGTGTTAGCACAGTATTGTGTGTGGTTCTGAAAATGTCATTACTTTATAGCAGGGCATTTTTTTTTTTTTTAAGACCAGAAGAAAATTATCTGAAATTAGAAGATTTCCTAAGCATGAAACATCTTAAAATACTTAAATATGTACTTCTTTACACAGTGATCATGACCTGTGAAAGTTCAGCAATGGCAGGTTGATGAGTAAGAAATCTTGATATAAACAGAGGAGTGTATCCATTTAATGAAAAGGCATTGCCTTTATTTCACTCTAATAGTAGCTACATGTTAGGGGAAGACTAATGCCAAATATTAAAAAAAAAATAGTATAGTCATATTGATTTAGAGTTTTCATCAGTCTAGTCATCAGATTTAGAGTATTTCATCAGTCTAACAGCTGGAAAATTGTTCCCTTAAAATCGATGCTTGAGTTAGATACTGAATATCAAGCTTTTGTCTTTCAAGATTTAATAGGGAAAATCCACTTATCCCTTTGATCAATCATGAGTGACTTGGTCTTTTTTTTGTTGAAGTCTTTGAAAATCCATCTGTATAACTTTCATTATAGTGTTAATATAACACTATAAAGCCTTCCTAGGCTTTAAACAGATTGTGGAAAAAAAAGGAGGAATATTTCTCTCAGTCCTCAATACCATCAAATGCATTGTGCTTTCTAGTAATAACTTAAGAAAAATAATTGGGAGGAATCACAATCAAATAACATAGCCATAATATATTTTATAATAATAATAATAATAAAAAAAGATAAATATTCATCATTTTGCAATTTTCATAAGATTGTTTTAGAGTAATATAGGAAGATTTTTTTTTTCTCTGTTAAGAAGATTACAGCTTTAAATGCTCCTCTTAACACAGTGATCCAGCAATAGTTAGGGTGGCAACACAGGTGGTTTGCAGCCTTCCAATTTTATTTTTTTTTCATTCTAGTCCATGAGATAGGGAATTTGCTATCAAATTTTGGAAAAAAAAAAAAAAACAAAAACAAAAACAAAAACAAAAAAAAAAAAAAAAAAAAAAAAAAAAAAAAAAAAAAAAAAAAAAAACCACCTGCTCTTAAACCTAAGATGGTTTGGTTTTTTTAATAATAAATAAAACAACGTTTGTGGAATAGTCAACATTTTTAGGACAGCTGAAAATAAAAGAGAACTTTGAAAAGGAGAAATTACACAACAAAACTCATCACCAATAAGTGAACATGATCTATCCAGAGTCATTTTTCAAGCATAAGAAATTGCAGGACATGGACTTTACTGCCTGTATCTGTCTGCAACTCTGAGTGACTGTGTGTAGTCCCTGTGAAAAACTACTTGGGCTGCTGTGTTAGTGATATTAAAACCTAAGAATACACTGGTGTGCTAGCTAATTAAATTTAAACTAACTCGGATACATTTGAAATTTGAAATTATACCAGGAGTTCTCCAATGATAGTGTTTGTATGTCCTAGATTAAAAGATGAAGTATGTGGGATTAATTCAATTTTACATGACTACAATGATACTCAGACATTCCAGTTCCATGGGTGAAAATCAGTACAGTGATCTGGCAAAACCAGGACTGCATAAAAATAGCACATGTGGAAAATACCCAAGCAGACAATCTGCCTTAAAAATAATAGGCTGACTAAAAGGTGGCTATGAAAACTGTAACAGTGGAAGACCATAGCCTTCAGGGCAGATATTAAAACAAAAATGAAAGATAAACTACCTGAGGAGGAAAAAAAATTTCTTTATTGGTGACTTCTTGTCAATACAGACAATACTAGCAGCCTCCTATTGCCATACATTCACTACTTTCCTTCTTTGTTTTCACAGGATATATGTCAATGTGGGGACTAAGTTGGTACTTGAGTAAAGACCTTGAGGTATGGCCCCTGGAAAAGACAGTATCAGTGCTAGCAGACATGAGTGAATTATCCACTGCTAAACAGAGATGAAGGATTTTGTCTGCTTACTATGGGCAAGTACTGAAACATGATTGTGTAATTAAAATGGAAACTGAGTCCTGCACTGCACTGGCTAGGGTGTGAGGAGGCGTGCTGAGGCAGTGAGAGCCCTCGTGCTCTGGTGGCAGGCACAAGGTTAAACATCTGCTCCCAGCTGTCAACATCCGAGTCAATCAGCTGATCATCCTCTCCCCTTTAAATCAAAGCATGCTTTGAGGCTTGCAGACACTAAAGGAGCAAAGTGTTACCAGCAACAAGAGGTTTTCCACACGGCCTCAGGTCTGATAATTCAATTACTCCGGTGTAGTGACCAGATAGTGCTAATTCTGGCCAACACACTTCAGGCTTTACCTGAAGGACATAGACAGTTCCCATTTGTGTACCAAAACAGAGGAAAATGGAAGCTAGAGAGGAAATTTTTGGTAAAAGGAAATTATTCATGTTAAAGTAAGCACATGATATAAATAACACATATAGTAATATGTTATTATAATAGTGACATTCTGTGTAAAGCTAGGTTTACTGAGAGAGGCAATAGATTTTACAGGACCAGGGAGGTCATTGGGAAAAAAATCAAAAAGCTTTTCAAGTGCTTCTTCAGTTTGGAATTTGGTAATTGGCATGCAAACTGACCCATCACAAAGATAGTTACATGAGCTATGTTTGAGAAATTGGTCTCATCAGTCATTAACCAGAGTTACCAAAAATGCACACTCTTCATAGGTAGGAAGAAGGTAAGCTGTAGAGATCTTCTATCACTGCTTAGGAGCTGCTCACACACTCCAGAAATCCCTAATAACTCAATTATTTAAACCTCAAATCCAGCCCAGATGAAAACCTAGTCTTTAAAGAATAATAACACTAGAAATGTCTCTATGTATTTTTATAAATTTTCCACACATGTGAATTACTCAGTCACTTTCTATCATATGAAGAATGTCAACAGGTTATGGTTATTGCTCACACAGCCCCCAGTCAGGCATTACCTTTTCTCACTCTCAACTGGACCAAATTACTAACACTGAGAAGCTCCTAAAAATAGAGCTAGCACAGATGCTAAAAAGTAGGATGTGGAACACGAACTGGAGAAGAAGTGTGTGGCTGTGAAATCTCTTTATGGATGCTATAAAACAGGACAGTGGGGGAAGATAAAGGAAGCGACTGGAAATGCGGATTGAGAATATCTGTCCTATGCAATGGACGCCCTCCTGAGAGGTATCCCAGATCAGCACAGCTGGATCTAGGCAGCATGGAAAAGCACTTGGTTCTGGCAGTGATCTAGGCAGCAGCACAAGACCATGGTTTCCAGGCTGATAAATCCTCCCAGTCAGTGCATCACTGCACAATTCCAAGCTGCTGTGATCTCCACTATCTAAAATGCTACAGCACAGTCTTCCAGCATTCCAGTATAGGCATGCTTTAAAGATATTTATCTAGAAGTGAATATTAGAGTTAACTAGGGAGAAAGAATTGCTTTGGAAATGCAGACTGCTCGGAAATACAGTCTTTATCCTATATCCCACGTGATCCCTACAGGAAAGAGATTACTATCTTTATCCTCCTGCCCTTCCATATTCTTCCCTCTTTCTCTGGACATACATGTCCAAGATGTGTATGGATTCATGGATGCTGATGATTTTAGTGCTTGCTACTTATGACATAAAGTAAGTGCTGTCCCTTCACAGGGAGGAGTGTGGAACCCTCCTGAGCTAGAGTTGAAACTGAACATGGTAGAGACGCATCAATGGGAACAAAGGAGCAATTCTTCTCCTCAGATCTGCTGAGACATTCCACTGCACCATGTAAGAACATGGAAAAGTTTCTCAATGTAAAGTCTCTTTCTCAACAAGCTGAGTGAGATGAAAGCAACATAGGAAGAATCTAAGAGAGGTTCACAGGGAGGTGCTGTGTGTCTGTTTCATAAGGGGTAGAGTGGCTGAGCATTACATGGTACAGACTCAATTTTCATTCTCAAAATCATAAAGAACTTTTTGTGACCAAAGTGAGGGAACCAAAGTGATGCTGCTTCAGTGTTAATTTTCAGCAATATGGAAATAAATTAAAAAAAAAAAAAAAATCCATTCCAATGCACAGTTGTGCTGTAGGGGAAAGCGTTGACTGAGTCCTGATGATTTACTTGTTTTAGTTGTGTTAAAAGTATTTTCTTGACCTATCTCAGTGGAACCACAGAAAAATTGATATGAACCTTTTTTCTATCTTTTTACTGTCACTGAAGCCCAGTGTTAAATTATTCTACATCTCATCAACTGTTAGTGTGATTTTTTGGCTAAGAAAACAGTGAAATGTGAAATTTAAGCCTTTATGTTAGACTGAAATTGTCCTAAATTTAGGGAAGTAGAGATTACCTAAAGAAGAGTAAATTTTTTTACTTACATAGTGTTTGTCCCAGAAACAATGCTGGTACAGGTCCAAAATATGTCAGGATTAGTGTCAGACAGATCCATGGAAAACTGAAACCTGCATAATATCATAAAGCAGTAAACAAGCAGAGGAGGTTTCATAACCTCTGTTTAGAACACTTTCCCATTTCTTCACCCAGAAAAGTAATTTGGAAAGTTAAAATCTTATAACAAATACTTGCCAAATTACACTAGGATCTAAATGGCCTGTTGTACTCTGTACTGGTGAGTCACACACGGTAACAACAGCATGGTGCAAAATTACTCTAATTAAATGCCTCTAAGAAGACTTTGACATTTTTTGTATGCTTTTTATCTTGCAGAAGCAACAGACAATAGTGCCTAAAGTGGGGTTTTTTTCACACATTTTTATTGCTACTGTGTCTGGAAATGTGTTAATATTTTTTAATAACTGTCATTTAATCTTAACTGGTTTATCCATATTGAAGGTGCAAAAAACCCCATAACTTTAAGAAATGCCTCCATCAAGGATTGAGACTGTAAGGACTAGGGCCTTTTGTTTTGCAAATGACCTGTGAACAATATAATTCCTAGGAGAAGGTGTACAGATTAACTCCAGGTCCAGTTTTCAATGATGGATACAAAACTAATACCTTAAAATAAATAAATAAACAGAAAATCCTCCACTTGCTCTGCACTCACAATATCTGTCTGAGTACAGCTAAAGCACTTGGAGGAAGCAGAGGTGAGGGAAAGAAGGGAAAACAAACACATTTGAGCTTCCTTAGACCATAAACACAGTGTGTTTATACATCGCCGGTCGATTTTTAGCAGTTATAAAGAGGACTAGTTCCACAAAAGTTACTGCTACTCCTGAAGGCAATGCAGGTATGCTGATGGAATTCCCTAGCACAGCAGGGCCAAGGGTCAATCCATCCTAAGAGTTCACAGTAATCCATGTGCAATTGTGGCAAAACAGAAACATCCCCCGGGAAATTAATTCTATGAGGAGCTGCTGGCATTTTCATGGTACCCAGTATCCATTTACTGCTATCAAAATATGATTAAAGGTTTTCACAAATTTCTTATATCTGTCATTCAGAAACAGATTCTCAGCCACAGTTCAGCCATCAGCTGCTTCCTTGCCACCACCTTTTCCTCTACTGCTGCCTCAAGTCCTCCCATCAACCCACACGGGTGAGCTTCCTTCTCTGGTTCCTTCAATATTATATGTGATGTTCTCTGGTTGCACTGCAAGTCAAATCTTTTGGTCAGCTCCACTGTCTGCTGTCAAACTTGTAATCAGGCTTTTTGTTTAAGAGGGCAGAGATGTTTCCTTAACATTAGGACTATGACAGCTGTGGCTGTCCATGGGTGCAAAGCACAGTTCAAGAAGCTGTGCAATGGAAATGCATGCACTCAAGGAAGACACTGGGATCCAAGGGAAAGAAGAGATACTTGGAGGCAGAAGAGATCAGTTAGAGACTTCAGGAGCTGTGGCCACGACCTGGAAGGAAAGCAACTGTACAGGAAGCATAGTGTAACTTCCCAACACTGCTACTTTGACAAAGCAAAAGTGAGTGGATGCAGGTCACTAGCTGAGGAGAAGCGCTGGGGTTTTTGTTTCTAAAGTTCTTACAAAATCTGGCTTTTTCAGATACTTCCTTTTATGCCTTCATGCAATCTGACAGATAGAATCCTCCAGTAACTAGAGCTGTAATCTCTTTTAAATGTGCTTTTATACTTTAAACCAAGACAATGAGAAGAAGGGGATATTTAGGTCCCTACTCAATTTAGCCTCACATTCTTGACACTTCTGTGAAACTGGTTATAGTTTTGCCATGTTGCTTTAGCTGTCATCTTCTCAACCACTATAAAATTCAGTCATAATAGCCGAAATCACTAAAATGATTCTGAGATGACAAGTCCTTTAAACAGAGGCACAAAATCAGCTGCTGTATGTTTCCCTATATCCGTCCTTTCAATGTATGAAAAACATAACGCAAAATAAGAGTTTTCACATTATATATTCTTTTTTCCATTTTGGTTTCAGTCTGTGAGCCCTATATTTAAGAACCTTTGTTTTTTGGCTACCTTGGTATTTGCAATGGGAAAAGTTCTACAACACCTCTGAATTGTTTTTCAGTTTTGCTCTTGTGTGGTGTCAGTTCTTTGTTGTTAAACCAGATTTACACAGAGATTGTGACAGTAATAGCAGCAGCCTGTAATCTGTCAAGTCTGCCTGAAACGTCCTTCAGTTGTCTTTGTAAATTTAGCACATCTGTATAAAGCCCCTTGTGTAAAATGTATGTTCTGGTTTTGATCAAGACCTCCATATGCTCATAGCAAATTTCAAGACACTTCTGGTAGTGGTATGCAAATGTAGAGGTAGATTCAAGGCATTTTGATACATCTCTTTGTGTCTTTTTCCTGCTGCAGTAATTGCTTTGCATTTCTCATTTTCTGGGGAATATTGATGATAATGTTAACATGGAAAAAGGTTGTAATTTTCTATTTTTCAGGTGGGAGTTTTTTGTGGTTTTTTGTTTTGGGTTTTTTGTTTTGTTTTTTTTTTAATGGAGGAATTGCCAACTGGTCCTCTCATGTTTGTTTTTATGAAGATTGTTCTATATTCAGTTTTTAATTTTACAGTTTAACATCTCCTTTTCTGGAAAAATTGGGCCAGGGATTTAAAAAAGCAGGTAAGACTATGGTTCAAAAATATCTGTCTGTGTTTTAATTGCTTTCATTTCCTATTCTCCTATTTCAAACCTTTAAGGAAATGAAAGAAGGGTTTGGACTCTTTTTGAAAGAAATGTATGTACACTGTTTTCCATAAAGCATAGAAATTTTGGGCTACTGTCCTCCATCCATTAAATAGAATGACTCACAGCAAAGTACTTTGCTCTCTGCTGGGTTGTTCACCCTCCTAATATCTGATAGATATCTTACTTCAAGGGAACACACTTAGCATGTTGCTGAATGAGGATCCACCACCAGGAAGTTGTAAATAAACATAGATATACAGAACAAAACCCATATTCTTGTCTTCAAGATTCACATCTTGAAGCTGGAGATAGACACAAAACCCATTTATTTTTTATAAAACGCAGCTGGGCAATGTAACCGTGACATTTCCTTCTTGTACTCTTCTGTTGAGGAGTTAAGAACACTCCTCCTGCATGTACCAGGAACTGGTTACACACCTACGCCTTTGGAAAGTTCAGCTGACAAGCAGTGACTTCCAGCTGCCAAGACAGTGCTCTACTGCCAAGCAAAGGACATCTTTGCATGTACCTTCTATTTTTTTCTGTTAAAACTCCATTTGTTATAATACATTCTGGAGAGGGTCCAGGCTGTAATCCCAGTCTCACCTGTGTTTTAAGAACCTGTCTGCTAGGTATAACCCCTAAAACCCACTACCGTTACATGGAAATTGCAGGTATACGTACCTTTTGAATTCCACCAAGTGTGACAAGTCTTGGACATGACTTGTGGAAAAGAGTGACAAAACCTACGTCCTATCAGTGTCTCGGAGGAGCTGCAACAAACTCCCCCAATCACTGTCCTCATGGATATAAAAGCTACCTTAGGATGAGCTAGACACTCTTTTTCTCCATGGTCCTCAGGTAAATAACTCAGTGCCGCTTAATGGTGAGTCCTTAAGATTTCATAGCTCTATGCAAGCAGAATATCAAACAACATGGATTTCTGGTGTCTCCAGAGAAAGACAGCAGCTGCACAGGGTATTTCTAAGTTTTGTGTTTTGGAGAGGATATACTATGCCTGACATGTAAGTAAACTACCTGGATCCATTTCTTTGATTCATTCTGAGTTTTTCACCTCATCAGTTTTAAGTAAGAAATACACATCCTCATTCTTAGTAGGTAATATTAAGCATGTACATGTGGTATTTCTCACTGATCACTGGTTACTGTAAAAAGTGTTGCAGTCATGCATGGATCCAAAACTGGAAACTATCAATAAAACAAGCTATCATATTTACACAGCATTGGAGCCCTGTACGCTTGCTTATGGCCCAAAATCTCCAGAGCAGTTAAGATGCCAAGTGAGTCCAGGCAGTTTGGGCACCATTTGGTAAGTCATTTTTCTCTCAGACAGCTACCAGGAAATCCACCAGTTTCTTCTTGGTTTTAGGTTTTCAGGATAACTAAGATTTCAATTCATAGCTTGAAATAAAAGCTTAATGTTTTAGTGTCAAAACCACTACAAATGTCTCATTTGCTTTCATAAATGTGAAAAGTAACATTCATCTTTCCCCAAAGGTAAAAATGAAACTTAGTATCCTACAAAATCTTTACAGGAAGAGGAACAACAATTTTTGTTTTGTTTTGTTTTATTTCATAGATAATGAAAAATATGAATGTCTATAAAAATCACAGGAGCCAACACATTAAAATTGGAAAGGACATACCAGATCAATTAGCTAATCCCCTTGCAAATTAAGTTCTATTTCACACTATACAATGTCATTTGTGCTTTCTAATTCTTATTTACTGCAATCATTCAAATGCACAAAAGAAACTAATCACTTTAATGACTGGGAAACCTTTTTGAATGATTGAATTTTGGGGTAAATGAAACAGTACAAAATCTGCAGAAAACAGAACTGTCAAAACTGCATTGGGTGATCACATGGTGATCAGGAGTTACTATATCATGTGTCCTTGAAAAGGGCATGTTCATATCTGAAATACAAATCCCCCAGTTTTTATATATCAGATATCTAAACGGTAAAAATCACAGCAAATTGGGCTCCCCTGTGGATATTTAAGGGTTACAAGCGAATGTAAGTCAAAACACAGTTGATGTTGAAATTACAGTAGCCTAGTTACAAGAGAAATATGCTGATGATGGAATGAACCCAGAAATAGCTGATGTTAAATTAGCCTGGTAAATGGGCAATTAGCATGGATGCGGTGGGAACAAATATGCCTCGGGTTTTACCATGCTAATTACTCAGAGGCTTCATCATTCAGACCTTCACTGCCTTTTGTCTTTTCCTGCAGTTTGTAGGTACATGTCAGATTGCAGCTAAGCTTCATTGAGGGAAAGGAAAGGGTACAGCAGCTTTCTCTGATAACCACTGCGTGACAGCCTCAGTTTGCTCAGCGTTGCCCTTCCCTTGGTGCAGTGCATAAGGACAGCTAATGCTTTAGATCTACACAGGCAAGGGTTCTGCCACATAGGACACCAAGAATAGACAAGGTGAGTATATAGACCTGGTAAACCTCGGCATGTCAAATCTATTTGGTTAAGATACATCACCCATTCGTAGATACCTATTTATTGCAGCAACTGTGGTGAAGACTTTAAAAAAAAAAAGAAGAAAGGTGGTCTGATCTGTCAGGACCATTAAACTACTGAGACATTTTCTGAAGCTGAGGCGGATCATTAATGAGTGGTTTCAAACTACTACAGTAATTTTATTTTTTATGGATTTCCATTATTTGAGCAGTGGCAGAAATATATTAATTAATTTTTCCCTGATGCATCAAAGTAACCTTTACACACAGCAGACAAATAAAATCAAGAGTGAAATCATGGTTTAATTATTTACCTAGCAACAACTTAGAATCAATACAACGTCACTTACTGACTGCGAGAACTTAATCTCCTTTCTATTCTCTTCCTTTTATGTAGTTATCATGCAATCAGGAGACAAAAGATGATGGGATTTTGCTCACATAATTATATCTCATCAAAATGGCCCTCATGAACAATTCATTCATCAGATTTGACCCTTTATCTCTTAGAGAATTATCTGTGAATTGATCATGGCTTTTATTATTTGGTTGATGAAGAGCTTTTTCCAAACACATCTAAGCCTGACTATATCAAGTACTTCAAGTGTTTGTTATTTAAAGTTCTCTGGTTGGATGTCAGCTGTCTCATATGGTATAATTTCTTTTACTGTTTGATTAAATAGATGTCCTTTGCAAAGTGGAGGCATACCAAAGAAAATACTAGAGTGCTGAAATCTTCCCAGGGAGAAAAGTGAATATGCTATGGAGACATATTAGGAAATTAAAGACCTGAAATACAAAGTGCAGGTATAATGTGAAAGAGGAATAACAACTTCCTGCTGTGTTTTACCATTTCATATCTGCCTCAGTATATCTCATTGTTGAAACACTGCCCATCCTTCCAGAATTTCAGGACTTTTTAGAAATTATTCAACATTAAACATCAAGGATGTTATATGTAGCACTTGATATCAAGTTTTGAGTTAATCTCAGATGGAGACATCATTCTCTAGAAAAACAATTTAATTTTTCTGAAAATGATGCTGAAAATGGTGTAATACACCATAAATACCACTACAAATGGCTTCATGAGCGCAGATCTACTTATGATACTCCCATGGATTCCCCTCCTTCTAACATGCTTCGGTCTGTTGCATATTTGTGGGTAAATGGAAATGTCAGATTTAATGCTTTCATACATATGCACCCCTTTAACTTCGTCTTCTAGTTTTTTCCAAGACAATTTCTCAGTCATTGCAGAATGGTGATGATGAGTCCTATGGTCTACCTGGGATATTGACACTTCCTAAGAAAAGGGCAGTGCCCTCCCTCCTTTCCCCCCAAACCTATAAACTCATTAGTCTCTTAAGGTGGGGAATACTTTCTGACTTGTTCAGTAAAATAAATAACACTGAAATAATATACTCTACAAGACGACTTAATAATAAAGCTGGAATTATAGTCTTATTTCTAACCAAAGTACTGTAAATTTGGGGAAAGTGTTCTCACATATTGTGCCTTCTCATGTATTATGTGTTGTGTCTGTCAGTCACCAAGCCTCTAACTTGTAAATTTGCATCATCCCCACCCTTCTGTCAGTGTGGTCTGATTAACTAGGCTTTCAAAGTGAAAATGTGTGTGGAGCCTGTGACAGCCTGAAAAGCTTTTTCCCAAATGTAATCTTCCAACACATTTGCGTAAGCACTTACAAAGTAATGACTATCCTTTACGATGGGCCTTTCTGAGGTTTTATCTCACTGCACTCTTGTAGAGACAAATAATACTCAAGATAAAGTACATGTCACATCCCATCACTGCTTCGCCTCACCTCTGCATCAAACAAAATCAAACTGGTGCAATCTAATGTGGAAGAGTGACACAGATTCAATGATTCATTTCAAATGAAGGGAAAAAAAAATAAGAAAGTAAGAAAAGTGTTCTGAGAAAGAAAACACACTGTGTATTCTCCTCTGTAATAAATTGTGTCTCCCCAGTCTCGCCTTTTGGGAAGAAACCTTCTGTCTTCTGAGCACAGGGTTCAGTCCAGGTTGGTACCTCAGGCTGGACTGGGGTTTCTGGTGTACCTTTTCTGCAGCAAAGACAGTGATAAAGTCTCATTCATTAACTTATGGATTTTCCTTGTCTGGGGATGTGACATGAAGTTCCGTTCCTTGGTCAGAATATTAAAGACATCTCTCTTCTCACCTGCAGTTAAATTTCATTTAAGATATGTGGTGGTGCAGAACTGTTTTATTAGGTTTTTATAAGAAGTTTATGTTATGGTTCATTTCACTGTATCCCCAATTCTATATCCCTTTTGTGTTGTCTGTATAATAAGGTGTTTTGCGTCAGTCCTCCCACTCCTCACCTGACTTGTAACATCACATCCCCTCTGCCCCAACCCCCCTCTCTGGGGCAGCTTGTCTATCACTTTGAGGAGCCCTAGCAGGTTGCGAAATCTCAGGGAGAGGGCTTCAGGTGATAGGCCCCCTGGGGGGAATTCCTTCAGCTGTGGATTTTAGTGGTCCAAGGCTTGGGGGTGGGCACACCTTGTTACCCCCTGAATCCCCTGATTTATTGTCTTGTTGTAACCCCCCTGGAACCCCTCCCCCGCATATAAGGGGTAGGAGGGGGATTCAAATTCTCTCAGCTCTCAGCCACTCAGCTCGGAGCTCTGAGCCTCCCTGCTCTTCAGCTCTTGAGCTAATGAACATCTTTTAACCTGCTAAGCTGAGAGCCAGCCTTTTCTCTTCTGCTGCTGTTGGCTGTCACGACACAATTGGGTCCAGCTGCTAAGCCGAGAAGCCGAAACGAACCGGGACCGTCTGTGGCTGTGGTGACTCGAGCTAGCCGGAGGTCAGCACCCGCCTGGTGCGGGACGGAACCAGACACAAAGATATAAGAATTTAATATTTTTGAGGCTGCTTTTCTTCCTCCATCCTTTAACTGAGGTTAGCCATGAAGTTTTACAGTTACAGAAGAGACAAAGGCAAACACAAATGAGCTCACCTTTATCATCTCCTTAGAAAATCAAGTGAGGAGAAATGGCTGGGTTCTGTCAGAACAAAAGACAAACAACATATCTTAGATAAGGAACTTCTCAGGTAGCTGTAAAAACATTATCATGGAACAGTAGGGTAGTGAGAATAACGGAGGAAAATGTTCTTTGGTAAGAAGGTAAACAGTGTGAGCTGACCACTAGCACAGAGATCTTTCCTCCCCCTCTCCTATGTTTCCCACACCCCTTCTAGCTGCCTTGGGAAGCACTCTACACCTTCTACACCTTCCCTTTGGCTATCCCCAGATATTTTCCCCATCCCCTGAGTAACTCTGCTGCCCACCAGCTGGGGATATGTTTGTGCCATGGGCCCCCAGACAGTCCTGCCTGCAGGGTCGGGGCTCCTGGGGGCAAGTGGTGAAAACAGCAGGAGGTGTCTATCTTCTAAGCATCCCCTCACCTTGAACGCCTTTGCCAGTAATTATCATGTCTGAGACATCTCTCTGCCTCTATGAAATGGGATGATGGATTTGAAAAAAATGGTGTTGTCACATGTACTTGAGGAACATGCTCATTTTACTTAGGAATTCAGACTAAAAGGAGTGCCTGTCTCAAAAATTCACCTTTGACATGAGAATTATTCACGCAATTCAAGAGATGTGAGAGCCTACAGTTCTGCTAGAAGTATCATCTTAATTATCATAAGAGCAGAAGATTTTTATTTTTATGTGCATTTATCATTGTTATCTTTTTTACCTAGCTCATTTAATTCACACACACACCCCCCCCATTTGCACTTGGGTATTTAAAACAAATCTAAAACTGTGCTGGTGTCCATGCATGTACTTACAGGTACTTAGAGATTCCTGGAGAGGCTCCTCTGACCTCTGAGGCTTTCTGACCTCTTGTTTTCTCTTATTATTCATCCTCCTTGGATTGAGAAACAAAGACAGGAGATTGCAGCTCCCAAACATCACTTCAAGGAGGACAAAAACATAAGGCATGATCTCAAGAAGATTGAGTTGCTATCTGCTCTTTCTATCTGAAATGGCTTTTAATATTATTAAGCTTATTTTTCCATCAATACTGCATTGTTTACTTAACTCTCCCCTATACGGTTGTCAGTGTAGACCAAATAATTAATTTCAAATGCCAGTGTAAAGTACATGAGCCTAATTTGTTCGTGGATGGTAAAGGTCATATAAATTTAATATTCACATTTTTTCACTTCTAAATACATGGTCAGGAAAATACAGTACATTGATACAAGTGTAGGAATGAGGCATAAATTTTAGAAGGAAAATAATGTTTTAATAACTTATATAACCAGTTCAGATACCCAAATCAGGATAGCAACATAAAACAAATAAGCAAAAAAAATTCTTAACAAAAGACAGTCTACATTAAATCAAAACTTAACTCTGGTTGTTTTGCCACATGAACAGAAGGTTTATTTTTATGTGTTCTATCATTTGATCAGACCTTGGACAGTAAGTAATTGAGGACAGGCAGGTGGAGGAAGAGTAAAGCAGAATTTTATACCAAGGGATGTGATTTTTTTCATCGTGTTCAAAGCAGAAACAGAAGTCAAGGAACACACTTCCCACCAGCAGCTTCAGGATTAAAAATACGGAACAAAATTAAGTATTCTCAAACAGTAGACACTTAACCCCAGGCCTCTCATAGCCTCATCAGAGGGTCTGGAGCTCTCTCCCTCCTTCTGTCCTCAGGCACAAGGACGAGGCAGTGTTCACATCCTTTTGCCCCCTCTGCTTTCCTTGCTGGTCCATGCAGCCGATCCCTGGCACTTCCTACTGCCACAAACCACTGCCATGGCTCCAGTCTGTCACTCGGGAACTATTCTGTTTGGATTTGACTTTGGGGATGATTCCTTACAGGAAAAATTGTCTGTCTCTTCTCATCTCAATCAAATGCTGGCATTGGGCAGTAGAAGGGGCTGAGGAAGAATAAGAAATACCTAGCCAAATGTTCAGAAAAACCTTCCATGCTCTTCAGAGAGTCCTGCCTGGATGAGGATGGCCAGGTTTGGCCCTATATACTGTGTACACTGCTGTGCTAAAAAGACATGTTGTTATCAGGCTTTAGAGAAGCTTTCATGAATTTCCATTGGTCAGCAAAGATTGATTTTCTTCCCTTCAGTGTCTGTCTCTCCAACCTGTGATGGTCTGGACAGTTCCCTCTGGTGAGCAAACTTTCTTCAAAGAAAGGTTTCTGGGGGTGCAAATCCAGTAAGAGAGATTAGTCAGGGTCAACTGAGGAATCTCCAGGAAAAATATAAAGACTCTCTTCTGGATCCACACAAACTCCTTGCCTCTCCCTGGCTGAATTACTGTCGTACTCCTCAATAAAGCACTTGAATTAGCAGTTGGCAGCTGGCCAGCGGGTCTTTCATTCTGTCCAAAAGGTGTAAGGCAGGAAATTCGTGAGCTTTTCAGAGCAAGCCAGTGATGAGTTTGCTCAGCAGAGACTGAGTATCTGGTGAACAGCTTGCCACAGCTTTTGTCTGCCAATGCTATCATTTTGTCTATCCCCTCTTTGTCCCTCCTGATTTCCGCTCACACTAACACAGAATGACGGGCATGCCCATTTAACTCCGCAGGCTAAATTTCAGCTTCATTACTATGTATTAGACCTATTTTCACCCCAATTTAACATTAATAGAGTAATTTAAAGAGTTCCTAACTGAACCACAAATCTCCTAAATTACTTTTTTACTTCTTTTGTATGGATTCAGCTTAATATTTAACATTTCTTCTAATTTAGTGTTTATACAAGTGCCACACTTTTGCTCCTCCTTTTTGCTCTCTACTTGGATCCAGGCTTAGAGGGCATCATGGTCATATAGCTTTACTGCTGTCTCTTCCCATTAGACTGATCTGAGGAATCAGCTGTGACCACAGTCTAATGCTGTTGGACCAGGTTACGGCCCATGACGATGAACTTTTAAACAATAATCCTTTACAGTAATTTCTTTTGTGTCTGCAGAGTAAAGGTCCGATATCTTCTTTCTAATTCTGGCTCTGAAGTCATTACCTTCAAGGATTTCTATCCCTGAATTTTGTCTGCACTTGAAAGAAGCAATGTGACTGAGGACTCCATGGTTCGGTGCTTTTAACTGACACCCACCCTGAAAGTGTTTGCATTGCTTTTAGGGACAGCCCAGTTTAAGAAATCTGCTGATTGTGGCAGACAACACATTTATACTTGCCTAACTGGATTGTATTGTCTTTGTGAACACAAGATTTTAATAAACTTTCTAAGAAGCTGAAAGAAACTTCCTCTCTGTCCCTTCAGAGCTTTCTGTGTCTTGGACTGTGGCTTTCAACACAGACTTCATAAGCACAAATGGCTGGTAAGTCTCTACTTGAGAAAGGGCTCTAAGGCGTCTAACCATATACTGGTCTCAATAGTCTCAATTTAACAGTGAGTATCTATTTATTTATGTGCAACAGCATAGGTTTTTTGTGGTTGGTTTTTTTTTTTGGAAAAAGGTAGTTTTTTCCATTCCTGAACTTTTCAACAACTGAAATGCCGCTAAAGGCTCAAATATTTCACAGAAGGGTGGGGTGAGGACTTCAATAAGTTCAGGTTTTTGCAAGCGAGGTAAGCCCTTTTTCTGGCAATGTTAATAATGTGATTTGATGACAACATTGCAATTATGACTTATGGCTCTCATAAAAATTGGAGCCCCCTTGTTTTTGTCAAGAGATACTTTACAATTCAACCTACAATTGCACTGTAGTTCTCAGTGTTTAGGCAAGCGAGGTAGGGTTGCCTTGCCAGAAGCTGAGCTGAAGGTTTACAGGGACAGACAATCCTGTAGTCCTGGCTTTCTCTCAAGTGCTCCACCTGTGACTGGATGGTACATATGCTACCACTCAAAATATCTGGAAATGGTGACAGACATTACCTTGTCAAGAAGGTTAAAATACCTGAGAGCTTTCTCACACTTTTAAGAAAATAACTCAGCATTCTATTTTAAAAGTACAGTAAGATAAAAGAGATCTGCCACAATAAAAATCTTTTTATGGCAGGATAGGTGCTTTGGGGGCAAATGTTCCACTCTATTTTTGCCTTTCTGGGTGGAAGAGCCTTAGGATTCAATGCATCCTGGCAGTCCGTTGGTGAAATTGCATTTCAGATGACAGGAAAGGGACTTTTTAAAAAGCTGAGAAAAAGTGCATGAAGGGAACAAAACTCTTTCAGAAGATAAAATAGCTTCAGAAGAATTAAAGTTCACACGCTTGCAGCTGGAATCTACTGTCATAGTGCCTGGTGCTGATGAACTTTAATATCACAAAGCACAACACCCTTCCTTCTGACTATTTTTAAAAATGTCAACCACCACAAATTGCTAAAGGTGGGAATAACATTCCTGGAGTGTATTGTAGTAATAAGACCCACTGCTGTCATTAAGGGTTTGTATATCTGTTTGCTCTGGTGTTCCTCTCTGAAGTCTTTCCTGCTGTGACAGAGAAAAGGCAGGCTAGAGGAATTGATAAAACATTTCCACAGCCCTGAAACAGACATATACATCTTCTTGTCCTTTCAGCTGGCATTGTTCCTGTTCAATTTACTGGATCTTCCTCTTCAGAAAATGAGTCACTGTTCATTTAATCTTTTATATCACAAACACAAGTCTTTTTCATATTCTCTTGTACTTGTGGTACAAAGAGTTGTTTTCATTTGCTTAAAACAAAGTAGTATCTGCTTTTTATGTGTTTCAAACGCAGAGTGATGCTGTAGTTGTGAGCTTCATCCAGCATGAAAAAAAGCTGAGTTCATGCAGTCCCAGGAACCAGTCTCAAGATGACAGGCATCATAGAGAGGAAGCAGTTTTCTTAGTAAGGAAGAGCATCACAGACTCATGGAGTAGCTCAGCTTGTAAAAGACCTTGAGAGATCACCCGTTTCCAACAACTCAAGGTAGGTTCTGATGCCTTAAGTTTTAGCTTTCATGTTTTTCAGATTCTGTGCTGCCTAGGGGTGTAGTTCTGAGCCTCATATTAAGTGTTAGTCAGCTCTCTTCACAGAGTAGGTAGACAAAAAAAATCCTTTTCCTGTTGAAGACCAAGGACAACTTTCAGTCCCAAAAGCAGAAACAATGGTGGACTGAAGGGAGAAACAAGAAGGATGAGACCTCACAACCTGAATCTGTAATTGGACATTTAAACCCCAATATGCAAATGGACCAAAACTTATAATAGTGAAAGACCTTGTGACAGGTTGTCCATTTTGTGACCATTCTAAGTCCACCTGGGGTGTAGCCCCGGTCAGGCCCTTGTCCTGCCCAAGGTGTATCCTAAAGGCCTTTCAATAAATACCTACTTTATTCTCTAGCTCTGTCCAGTCTCTGTTTCAGGTCAGCCTTTCCAAAACATCAGTTTAATTTAGATCAGAATATCATCTTCTGTCAAATCCAGACAGCATCACCTGAAACTGTTTTATCTTTACCTGCAATGACCAGTGCTTTTGCAGAGCTCAGATATTTTTAAGAAAATACATAATTTCTTAGAATAAGCAAGATGAAAATGTGTGACACTTTCCAAGCACTCAACACTGCAAGCAAAATTGGAATACTGATGAATGAAAGAGAAGAAAACCTTCATTAGAGACAGTAATTTTATTAATCTGGAAGCTGAGTCATATTAAGAGCCTGTGACTCTCAGAGGAGTTTGAGTTCTGTTAAAATCTGCTGATAGAAGAGAAATTCTCCAAACTAAAAAGCTACAAAGAAGTGAAACCTGAGATGCTATTTTTGCCAAATTGACACACTCTCAAAGTAGCAGCACTAACTACGTACAATCTTTTATGCAATGAGTTGGGCAAAAAACAAGGGAAGCAGTCACTTCACAGTATCTGCAGTACTCTAGCTAGTGGTTAAACTCAATGTACACAGATCACATTTTCTAAACAGAATTAAACTGTTCTGTCAGTTCTGATCTCTAGACAGTCCTCTCTTTTGAAGAAAAATTGAAGTGACTCTTTAAGTATGGGAAGAAATTTCTTCTGCACCTGGGACTTTGTAACTGTGGTCAAGAGACCACAAGCTGATTCCTCAAAATGTTTGGCCTCAATCTGCAGAAAAAGAGAGACTGAAGCAACCACGGAGCTTAAAGGGTAGGGAAAAGAGAAGGAGAAAAATTAGAGAGTACCAAACAGAACGGAACATATTCCTTCTCATTTTTGTGCCTCAAAATTTCCATCCAAAAATAGTGTTATACCCACTTTTTAAAAAAATAAACTATACAGGTATAGGGGAGGAGGGGGTTTATTGCAATTTTTCAAAAGTCAGTAATGTCAAAGTGCATTTCTTGATGTGTTCAAGACAGGTGTATTTTATGTGGTGGAACTGGGTTCTCTTTTTAAGCTAGTATGCCTCAGAACATATTATTTCCTTTCCAATCTTTGTTCACAATTCTGTGAGCACAATGACAATGTAAACACTCAAAACCTGTGGCTGGCAATGTTTCCTGGACAGTAAGGAGTAAAATGAAAGATATTCAGAAAAGTACAATTATTTAGAGAGGGGAGAAAATCATCTTTTTTGAACAGCAACAAAGCCAGCTACCTTCTATTTTTAAAATCATATTTATTAGTAAAAAATAATACTAGGCAGATTTACTGAAAAGCAATTGCCAGTGTAAAGGGTAGGGGAGTACATTTTCCTTCCCCTTTCTGTAAAAAAAAAAAGCAAATTATTAAATACCATTGGGAATCTAGTCTATGGACAGTGTGTGAAAGGGACATGGAAAGAGGCAGGGCAATAGGATCACTCTGGCATCCACCCCTTTTGGGCAGTCTCCAAGTCCCTTGAGCACTGGTCAAGATGTGTCATTGTCCCTTTGGCTTCAGCAGGTCAACTCCCTTGCCTTATAAGCGAGGATTTTCGCATTTTCTTAGATGGAGCTTAACTTTGTCCTGATGCACATGAATGATTACTGAGAGGGTGTAGTGGGAGTCGGACAGGAGCAACAGCAAGATTGGGAGGAACAGTAGTGATTATGCAGGGAGGGACTAAAGTAGCAAGAGGACAAATAAGTGTATGTAGTGAAAAAGAAAGATTTACTGTAACATCCAATCTCAATATTAATTAAAATGTAAGTGGGCTTTGAATTACAGGGCTATCACTCTATTTTGGAATACTTGTGTCTCTCTGAACTGCTGGAGACTCATTTTTGAGGTTTACAATGTCACCTTTGATAAAATTGTATTTCCATAATTCACAGTGCTTGTTAAATTGTTTTATATAGAACTGTATGTATTATAAATTAAAGCCTGTAATAGGTTTTAGGGCTAGTGACTACACTGAAAAAATATTAAACCCATAATTTATTTGATCTGGTTTGTCATTAATATTTGAATAAATTATTCAGTGAAGAGTAATTAACCAGGTAGAGATGGTCAAAACCTATTAGGAATATTTGCTGAATATATTACAATATTCAACAAAAGAAAAGGTAAAGTACATAAAAGAGCATGTCTGCTTCTTCAGCAGGTTTCAGTATCAATCATGGATTAGTGTTTTTCTCAATATTTCTTCACATTTCAATCCCTATTTTCTTTCCTGAGACGATTCTGAGTGTAGAGCTGAACTCTTCCATATTTTTTTTTTTGCATGATGCAAGATATCTGGGGAGATATATTCACACTTAGCCATTCCTGACAACAGAGCATTGTTACACTTCAATATCATGCTGTTCAAACCAGAGCCGTCTAAGGCAAAAAGGGGTTTATACCCTCATATACCCTGCCACAATAATATTAATGTACTGGGGATTTCTTTTTAAGTTTGATGATGCGTATAAAAAATATATAACATCTTCAGAGAAAGAAATTGTCCCTCACTGGGCACTTCTTTTTGGGGGAAGCCTGAAACTGCAAATTTCTGCCACAGTAACCCAGGGAATGCTCCAAAATTCCAAGGAAACTAAAGCAAAGACATGCAGAAGTTTGTTATTTTGATCAACTTTTACATATTCTACTTTATCTAAATTGAAGAAAAAACCCATATGAAATCATTACAAATTCTCTGTAATACATGGTTTAAACCTCTCTTGATAGGATAACCTATAAAACAGATGAGGAAGCAGTAAAAAAATGATTGCTTTCAATTCTGTGGAATCTTCACAGGTTATGACTGGAGTTGGGAGCTAAAAAAGGCTGAGTTTATGATCTTAGGTCCATGTAGGACTGATAACTAAAGGAAAAGTGCCAGATGAGCCAAAGAAGACTTTTGCTGCAATTAAGGAAATTTACAGTCACATTTTTCACTATTTGGAGCCCAAACCCAGGATGTTCAGGAACATCAATAGGTAATTACCAGCAAGGCTCTGACCACTGCAGTAATAAGTCATGTCAGGATAAATATATAATAATAAATTCAATCCTCATAGTCTTCCACTTTGGTTGATCTATTTTTTAGTAAATTATGTCACTGGAAAGTTTACTTGATTAAGGTATACCTAAGCATTTAATTGTTGATCCTAAACTTGGGGAAAATTTCTGTCCTCTTCCTTTTTGGTATATCATCCATGAACATTAATCAGAGTTACCTTATAAAAGGATCAAAAGAAGCAGCTTCCTCATTACAGACTATAACTCCCAGCTGGCTGATGGAAAAATAGGCTTATGAAGGGAGCAAGGAGAGAAGAACATGTAAAAGTCAGTATAACAAAATAAAAGGAATGGCCAGTTTTGTTAAGAGGAGAGAGGAAAAGACACAGACTACAGCTAACACTTAACCTTAATGATATCCAAATTTATAATTTTTTTCTGGGTTTCTGATAATCCGAACAAGCCACTGCACCTTAATAAACAGTGCTGATGACACAATAATATATATAACTTCTCTGAATTTTGTGGTGTGCAGGCAGATCGGTTAGTAGATGCCAAAATAGAGATCAGTGCATTGCATTGACAGTGAGTTTTTGTTTGTAAAATAATAACAATAAATAACTGTAATTGACTCCTGAAGAACAGAGATCTGGAAGTTCTGTTTCCATTTGGTTTGATTTTCTGTGTTTAAAACCCGGATATCTGATGTTTACTTATTTTTTTACAGTTTGTCAAAATGATTCTTCAGAATGATAATTCTCCAGCCATAATACTAAGTATTATACTTGATTCTTGACTTCTCAAAGAAGAAAAACTATTTCTTGAAGCAACTTTTAAAAGTTCTTGAACTGTATTCTTACAGGTTATAGAGTATAAAAAGCAAAAATTAAACCTCAAAATATATTAAAAGAATTACACTGGTGTACTTGAATGACATAAATTATTAAGGGATAGAGCTTCTGTGTTAGATTTATGCAGCTGAGAAGAGAAAACTTTGAAAAATCGTGTATTGAAATATTCAATATTCCACAAAGTATAAATTAAAAATGAAAATCACACCATGGAAAATATTACTTTGAATGATAATTGTAGCACAAGAATAAATAGGAGCTGAAGGATGATAGTGTCTTTGTTCTGTGCAGAATTTATTTGCTCAGATCCACCACTAATATCAGTGGAAAGCCTTTGTCTGAACTCTGCTCAAAATGAATGTCAAGGAAGAGTGGCACTGCAGGACATCTAGGAATGAACCTGTGGAACACTGTGAATGAATGCCACATAATCACTAGGTATTATTCAAAACTCAAATACATGCTGAGAACCCAGTTAAAACACTGTCATACTTTCTTGTTTGCTTTCTATGAGCCTGAATATTCCCACTATAAAATAAATGGGAATACTTTGGGGAAAGCAAATAGTTTTTCAGTGTTGCCAAAAGTGTCACAATCAACTTGGGCTGTTACTAACATTAAAAAGCCCAACAAAATGTTATCTTACAGAATGGTGTTTACTGTACTGAATTTATGCCCTGTCTGGGCCATCAGCCTCATGATCACACCAAGGCACTGTGCTGGTTGGCATCCAGATTGGATTACAATGTTATAACATTTGTTTTGACAAGATAGTTGTTCTTTATTGTACTGGAGAAGTAAAGATATATAGTAGTTGTCATGGGGTGTATAAATATTTTACAAATAATGAACCAACACACAAAGTCCTTACTCAATTATTATTTGGGCAGAATTCTTTTGTTCTCATCAATAAAGCCTGATATGGCTTCCAAGCGCTTATTCCACAGAACTGTTATTAGAAGGCAATCACTGCAAATGCAATTATTTTCAGGACAGCACAGCAAAGAATGCCCTATTCCCCAAGCAGAGATCAAACCAAATAATTGGGGGGGGGGGGGGGAACAAAAAACAAAACCAACAATCTCTCCAGAATGATTTGGTGAGTAATCAAAAGTAACAGAAAACACAATCTATGCCAGTGTATATGATTCCACTTCAAACACAATGGCAAAATGAAATGCAAAAGCAAAGAAAAGCAGACAGGGACACATGAGTTGTCTTGTTGTCAATCTGTATAAGAAATCACGGGTAAAAGGCTGAATATGTAAATACATATATTTTTAAAAGCTGAAAAATTGGAAGGGGAAATGGCATGGCAATCCATGGGCTGTTTCTGTCAGCATAAAATTTTCATAAATATATGTTTTATGTAATCTGCTTTTGGAGGATTTTCTTTTCCAAGCTTGGCTGTGAAAGTTGCTTCAATCAATTTGTATAAAGCCACAAGGATTCCGTGAACAATCGATCCTTATTGAAAGTCATAAGTACTCATTCTTAAAAATATTTGCTCTTTGGAGTATTCCTCACTGGATCCTCCCTGCCAGTTTATTAAGGGCCAACCTTAATAAGCAGCCACCATAAAGTTAGCATAAGTACCTACTTTAAATATCAGATGTGGAAAATGTCTAAATATCACTGTGTGTGAACACTTAAAAGAGTTACCTGTAGCACAGAGACCTGGCCAAAACACAGTTTGGGGATTCGTTGTAAATTTCCTTCTCTTTCATTTGGTTCAAATCCCAGGAAGGGTGAATAACAACTAAAGCTAAGGGGCTATGCTTTTAGAGAAATTAATTAGATACCAACAAAACTAGGACTAAAGGAGAAGTGAAAATGTTCCCCTTCGGGGTGTGCTGTTCTGGGATAACCTCCTCTGGGTATAATAGGTTTGGGCAGCAGGGTCTGCAGGTGCCCTGCGTGGAAGGAGAGGATAGGAACTGCCTGGGATGCACATAACAGGTCAGGCCCGCTCCGACACAAATGTGAGAGATGCCAGGACATCCCCAAGGGACTGCAGCCATTGGTGACCCAAAACAGAGTAGAAGAAAGCTAGAAAGAAGCAGAAATTAGCAGAAAAAAACAACATGCACACAATCCAAACAACCTACACTCCCTACCTGTTCACAGAAAGCATTGGGAAAGTCAGAGTGTAGCCACAGTGAAAATAAGGGAATTTGATGTAAGGATGAGAGAAGAGTGTTTGGCTGAAGTTGAGCCTGGGAAAGAAAAGCTTTCTGTTCAAATGTTTAATCATTTGTGGGGTTTTTTTAATGCCAAAACTGGTGATCAGAAGCTTGTGTTAAGTAAAGACAGTGATTGGGTTATTGTGTCAAAAAGATTAAACTAAGTACAAATTGCAGAAGGCAAGGCAGTTTTGCCTGCAATGACTGTCGGTGGCAGCAGCAAGACCAGAGAACTTTGCTGATACTTAGCATTGTGAGCAAATATGCACCTGCAGAGTGCAAAGTTCGTACAGAGAGTGCCTGATGTCACCTGCCAAGCTGAGTCACATCTGCAGGGTAAGCAAGCTTGAGGTTAATGCTTAGGAATGAGGGCCTAAGACCAGCACAAGCCAGAAAGGAATAAGTCACTGTGAGGAAAGCACTCTGGAGTTTGGCTGGCTGCCTTTGCACTTATTGGATAACCAAAAGGTTTAAGGCACAACCTTTGCTTCTGGAAAAAGGTACTGCAGCAGTAGCTCCATTGCCAAATATTTTAACTCCTTTGATTGATGAGAGAATTGCATTGGAAACCAGTCAGTCTTTCTAAGACAGTGACATAGATAAAGCCTTCAGCAGGGCTGTGGCCCCTTTGCTACACTGATCTCCTGTCTTTAAAAGACGTGGTTTTCTGTCACAGCAAAGTAGCAGACTTAGTGACCAAGGATGTTGTCAGAGACTGAAATGGTTTATGCCTCAAACATTGATATAAAGTTTTTCTCATTATAACAAAAACGGTATAAAGAAGTTAAAACCAAAGAAGCCTCCCTCAAGATACCTGACTGGGACTTTGGACTGGGACTTCTAAGATAAGATAAAGAGAAAACCCATTCTTCAGCCACCTGAAACAAACAAGTAAGCAAGGAAAAGAATGCCAGGCAAACCAGCCACACTAAGAATCGTCTTTGGCTTGCTTCAGGGTGGGGGAGGCCACAGCCCACAGATCCATTTGCTGGTAGCAGGTTTGCACAGATTTTCCCCTCAGCTGAGGTGGGGGAAGGAAGTTTGGGTGTGTTGTTGTTGGAGTCCGGGGCATTCCTTTGGCTGCCCTGGAGGGTCAGAGACCTGGACAGGGGGGTCTGGGACCCTGGCCCAGAGCCCAGAGGGACATTGGCTTTGATCTCAGTCCATGGGAAAGGCTTCCTGCACTGAGGGAACGATTGCAAGCCACAAGAGTGTGAAAGATAGTAGTTTAGCTTATCACAGGGTGAGAAAACAGTAGGTTTGGGTTTTTAATATGGAAGTGAATGGGGGCAAGATGGAGGATTTGGGACGTTGTCTCCTGCTTCTTCTTTCTTCTTCCCTCACTCCATTTTCTGCAGTGACGGTGGCACAAAGTAGCTTAAAGAGATTGGATCAAAGTAGAAATGACCTGTTTAGTATAAGTGATAGGTATTGGCAAATAATGATAAATAAAGAATACGTAGCAATTAGTATAAAAGATAATGACAGCCCAGTTTGGGAGGAGTCGAGGAGTCACCAGATGCCTGAGCAGCTGCACAGACCTTTGCTGGGCACTGAGAAATTTTTAAGATAAGAAACAGTAAACAAAGCGCACAACCTTGAAAAAATCAGAACCTGAAGACTCTGTCTCTTTCTTGCATTTGGCTCAGAGCTTTGCAGAGGGCGAAAAGACTCTTAAAACCACCTGAATCTTGGGGAAAAAAACCGAGATGTTGTAACCTCTGCTCAGAGGCAGTGAACCCATCCTCCCCTACACAAACTGTCTGTGGAACCCCCAACACTGGGAAAACCACATCCATGGGACATTCATGTGAGGGGCAGCAGAGGGGGTGCCTTAATCTATCAAAGGCACCCCAAGGTGCCCCCCAGAGTCATTCCTGGGACCTTGCACCATGGAACTGCACACGACGCAACAAACCCGGAGTCGGTTTTAAGAGACAATGGCAAACTCCAGCCCCCGACCCCAGGGAGGTGCCTCGATTTTCCTACCTACCCTGAGTGTATATTAACCCCTCAGGTTCTGTGCTTTCTGAGGGGCCTTCAACAAGAAGAAGACAAGCTGGAGAGGATCAACAGAGCATTTTTGGGATCCATGGAATGGTGGTAGAGGATCAACAGAGCATTTTTGGGATCCATGGAATGGTGGTATTTTCCTTATTCTGACCCTGTTACTCCCTTTTTGTCTGCCCCCCCCCCCATCCTTTTCTATTTCTTTCTTTCTCACTCACTCTGTCTCTGTCTCTCTCCCACATTTACAGTCAAATAAAGCCCAAACTCTTGTCACTGGCATATGGTCTCGTTTGCACCTCCGTTCGGGCAGAGGCATTTCTAAGGACCTCAGTAATCAGATCTTGACACGTCTCTTCTACCTGCTTGTTCTGTGCCTGAGAACAGGTTGCTTTCACTGGCAACCATATATTCATTCCTCTTAGGGTGAAATTATCACTCAGAGAGAACTGAGTAATAGGACAGAAAAATGCTGCAAGATAAATGTGGATCTTTCTAAGTGTCTGTTGGGACAAAGAGAAGTCATCCACGGTAATGCAGATTGCTTCTCCTTGAAGCTGGATCATTTTTTTGGAGCTGGGCTCTTGCTGCATTCCCATGTTTTCAGGTAGCAACAAATTCCCATGGTAATGCCTGCAAAGAAATCCTTCTCTGTGTGAATATAAAAGCAAGTAGCAGCCTCCAAGGGAGCAGCCAGCAACATGTCAGAAGCTGACTGACATCAGTGGCAGGGTAGTATTGAAGCGATAAAAATGAGAATAACCAAATTAGTTTTTAAGGTCCCTCTACATGAATTCACCTAACTTTCTTTGGGTGGGAAGTATGAATGTGCCCTGAGCTTCCAGGGGACAGGTGGCACTTTCAGCATTTTGCCCAAAGGTTCTGTAGATCCACGTGAATTGCTTTAGTCCTACCACAAAGATTAAGTTAGCCAGATGTTATCAAAGGTTGGACACTGACAAAGTTAAGTGCACATGGATTTTGGGCACAGGAAATAACCAGGTTATTTTATGCACTTCCATAAAAGTGAGAAGTTTGCAAGTATGAAACTCTGATCCAATGCTCTGAAATTTATTTGATAGCAGTTTGGATGCCAAAACAAATCAGCATTCCTGAGTACCTTGGACCCTGGATGTTTTTCAAGGCACTTTTCCCCCCCAAGCCCTATTCTCACTGCACTATTCTTACTGACAGATTCTAGACTTTAACATCTGAGTTGAAAACAGGGAAGTGGTACCCGAGAGAGCTGAAACTGCTCTTGGATATTGTGAAAGTCCAGACTACTGACTTCTACCTGCTTGTCTGTTGTCTACGTATCTCCCTGCTAATTATGTCTCACTCTTTCTCTCTCATAGCATTCTCTCGCCAGCTTGCCTAATTCATATATTTCTTATTGGCTTCTCATTGTACCAGTATATCTGATTTATCATCCCCTGTTTCTGAACTGCCACTCTAAGTCTGGAAGTAAAACCTAAAAGGCCGGCTTCCCAAAGGAAAGCATGCAGCACAGTATTCCTTATAAGAAGTAAATAATAGGTTTTTAGGTTTTAGTCTTGGATACAAGGAGATATTGATATGATCTATTATGACAGAGATTAAATTGTCACTACTATCAATTAAAAGCATCTCTCTTAAAAAATCAGGGATGAAGAGTCTTAACAAACACCAGGATAAAAAATTACTTACCATGCCTTTCATTTTGATGTATGTACTTAATATTGTCCTTCATCACCTCAAGAAAATAGTGATCTTGCCAAAAGCTAGAGCAGCAAGAGGGAGTGGGACTGATGCGGAGCCACTGCTCTGCAGCTAACTGAGGAGTTTCTTTAGCTGCAACGTGTTATTAAAACTGTACCTTGAGCTTCTAAAAGAATTTAATCTAGGTGCCTCTTGGGAAGAGGCAGCAAAACAACAACAGTGGGCTGTTGTTCCTTTTCTCTAATTCTCACAGCATAAAATAAGCAAAACCAATTATATCTCTCACACAAAACATCAGAGATTGCTGTGTGGTGAGCTCCATGGCTGACTTGGCAAGGCTCAAAGCATGGGAATGCAGAAATTCAGCTTTAGCTTGAAGGCAAAAAAAAGAGGTAAAATTCATCAAAAAATATACCTTTGGGGAATGGATGACTGGAGAGAATAGATGAGGTTTGTGGCTGAAGCCTGACCTGCTTTGGTAATGATCAAGTAGCTTTATTATTTGGAATGTTTCACATGATCTATTGGGTTCATATTGTGTTCAAACTTCCGTGCAAGCTGTAAGTACACAGAGAAACTCAGAACATTTTATTGGTTTGATCTTCATAGAAGAAGCTCTGATTTTTCAACTTAACACCTTTCTTTTATTAATTGCTTTTAAATATCACAGCTTGACCAGCCTGCTGTCAGGGAGCAGCAAGGTATGACTGCTCCAAAAGAACCAGGGAGCTGAGGCTGAAAACCCTTCTGCAGTATCCAAGAGAGGTGAGTATGGCAGGTCCTGAGAAAGCAGCCAGCTTTGGACCAAGAGTTTGGATCATCAGACTAGGTGTGGTGATGAAGCAGCCACCGGGACACGCTAAGAAGTCAGCCAAAAGATTGAGATCAAGTCTGATAAAAAATGGAGTAAGACAGACAGGTATCTCCCAGGCAAGTCCACAGGGACAAGAAAAGTCCTAGGTCGAGTTGGGAGGTCAGCCCATGGGTCAGAGTCCAGATCAGCAGGCAGAGGAATGGTTATGCCTGAGCTGGGCACCAGTGTTCCTTCAACACAGTGGTGTCAAAGGAGAAAAAGAGAATATGTCTGAAAGGTGTCACAGAGAATGGATGCTGAGGGCTAAACCAGACCAGCTCCAGGGCCCAGGAGAAAAGGTGGGGATGAAAGCCCAGGGTGAGTTTTGTTGGGACCCAGTAAGGCTCATGTGCTGGTTTAGTACAAAAGTGCTAAACTAATACCCTCAAGACCCTGACAGACTTTTCATGCTCTCAAACAAACACCAAAATGAATACTACAAGAATTGTCTCTCACATTTGCAAGTTTGCAACACATATCAAAACATACAAAAATAATCTCTTTAAAAAGCCTACTCCCTCTGCAAACAATTTTTCAGTCTGACATGTGTTTAGCTTCATGTGTTTTATTCATATTTATTATTTTATTCATTCTGTAATGTCCTTTACCTATTAAACAATAATAGATAAAGATATATTATTATAGGACAACTGAGCAGGAATCATTTTCCATTACAATACTTTGACTCCCATGAGTAACTATCTGAAACCAGAGGAACTAATGAAAATATTGATGTCTAGCAATGCAGATACTGCACATCAGTGCACATCTGCACCAATCCGAATGGGAAACTTCAAATCCGGCATCACAGCAGTTGTAGAGATGCCAGATCAGGTCTGAAAGCAAATTGACTGCTTTGGTGTGTTATAGCTCTGCTACTTCCAGTTGTAGTCTGGTGATCCCTGTGTCATCATAGAAGCATATTCCACTGAGCCTTGCTTAGACTAAAAGACATCAGGAAGATTTTTTGCCTTTTTTGGTTCTGTTTTGAATGCTGAATTGGTTTATACACTGTGAACACCATCTAAAATTCAATGCTTTTCCAATCAATCTTTGGTTACAATGAATTTAAAATTAAGGGTTTTTTTCATAAGAAATGTAGCTATCTATGCTATACTTTCTGTAAATAGACTTTTATCCAGACAGAGTCTGTAGAGGCTTGTGTTTTGTATATAGTGATTACAAGTACAGAAACCCAAATATTTTAATGTATTGCTCTTTAATGACTAGGAGGTAGGACCTTGTATCCAATACCATCTCCACAGTTAAAAGATATCACCTAATTTTTGTGTAACAGAAAGAAAAGAGAGAAAAAAATCTGTTTTAGCTTGATGTTAGCAATGGTAAGTACTGTCCTTCAGGATGCAACAGAATGTTTAACTTTCTGCCTTTGCTTGAGCCAAGATGACTGGGTGAGTCACAGTGGTAGAAGGATGAGTTTGGCATTTGTGGAAATATTTGATGTTTGATGGGAACTTTTGTCAGTCCAGTGCTATAGTCTTCATCTTTTTATCTGCATCAGATGCAATCTGGTTCAACCAATTCAGATAAGCCTGTTGTCATTAGTTTAGGTGTAAATATCTTAAAAATTGAATAGCTCAAAAGTGAAAATTAAAGGCATAAAAGTTAGTCTTCATATGTACAAGAAAGTTTGAGTTACAGCTCCTGGAGGAAAACTAGCTCTAAGTTTCAAACTTAGACAGGAATATTTACTGGTTTGTTTTAGTTTCAATTGCAAGAATAATTCTTATGAAAGAGAAAAGTCCAATACATCAGTTATGAACTGCTGCACAGATGCATATTACTTGCCACTGTGCTCAGTTTTACACAAGGATAAACTCGATTTATTTACAGTAAGTTTCTTACTGAAAACAATGGTTAAAGCTCATTAAAAATAAATTGCCTAACATTTTCTGTAAAAAAATATGTGGGGGGCATTTTCTAGAGAAACTCCTGCTGTTGACATGAGTCAGATCTTTCCAAACCATCTGGGCTCAGGAAACACCTTATAAAATTCTATACAGGCTTAACTGGTACATAATATTAAAAAAAAAAAAAAAAAAAAAAAAAAAAAAAAAAAAAAAAAAAAAACCAAAAAAACCACGAAAACATTTCTCATATTTGCATTGTGAGTCCAGCTTGTGCTGAAGAGTAGATGGATATAAATGTTCCAGTGTCACTGAGGGTCCACAAAGCCACCAAAAAAGGCTCATCTCAGGTGAGGCAGCAGAGCAGGGCACCAGGCACACTCTCAGGGCCCAGGTGGCTCAGCAGCCCAGCGCGGTGCAGAGTGACAGCTCCTCCTTGGATTAGCACTTTGCGTCAGGTGGCAGCAATTTGGAAAGTTCAAGTTCAGACACTGATATGCCCTGATGTGTTGCTACATTTCCTATTGCCTCCTACTAATACAGTGGAGGAAATTATGCTCAAGTCAAACCCTCACAGAGAAAGAACCCCTCAGCATAAATTGCCAAATCAAAAATTTGGAAATCAGCAAATGCCATATATAATTTTCTTGTTAGTTTTACACTTTCTGTATCTATGCTACTGTGATATATGACCTAAAGTTAATTCGTGTTAGGTAATGTGATATGTAATTAATTCACGTTGAAATGTAGTGATATGCAATATCAAATTGATCTGCACTCGGTCTGATTTAAGATCTGTAAACCTAAAGTGTGTTTAGGGTTAACTAAGACTAAAAGCTGCACGGAGGGACATGGGGGTTAGGGGAAAGAAAGAATTTCTGCCGGGAACCGCCTCTGGATATGGAAAATGGGAGTGGTCGCACCATCCCCGGAGATGGGTGCGCTAACGATCAAATGATTTGGATAAGATTGGTAGCTTATCTGTTCCGGCCTGATTTAACATTTCCAAACCTTCTCCGGACCCGGCAATCATGGCATTGTTCCACTCTGAGAATCTATTCAACTGACCCCAGACCTGAACATGAATACCTAATGAAGCTACCACGAAGCAAGAGCTCTACAGTCGACCAGCGAAAAGCTGTATAAAAACCAGCGGTGCTGGGCACATTTTGTGAACAGAGAGGGTTACGGAGCGACAGAGTCTGTTACCGCGTTCACCCAGTGCCGAAACCCCGGGGTTCGATGCTGTCCCTTTTAATTGTGGCTGTTGGAGACTGAACTTAAGTCTCAAAATAAAATTCTAAATTTTGATTTACGGAATTTGGCTTGTCGATTTATTACACTACCATCTTCATTGTTTTGTAACATTCAATGTTTACAAAGACACCTACTTTGTTCAACACACATACCAAGGAATTAATTTGTAACTGAGCATTGTGTTAGGAAGTGTGCTGAAAGCAAAGTAAAAGACTTGGGAAAGCAAAGAAAGGCTCTGGTGTTAGAACGTCCTGATACTAAAATGACCAGTATTTTCTACACATCTTTGCCATTTGCAGACTTTTGAAAAAACTAAAATAAATTACGCCAAAATACAAAGAGCCAGAAAAAGCCCTGGGTTTCTCTGTGGCCATACTCATCTCAGGATCACTAGGAGAGGCTGGGAACAGACCTGACCATTTCCCATTGCAGCAGGCACCTACACTACGGCTGTTCAGAGTCCCTGACTGATGATAGGCACAGACAAGGTGAAGCAGCAAAGAGGTGTCAAAGGGAAGGCTCTGTCATTATTCCACAGGGGCAATGACAATTCTGAGGGATGAGAACACAGTGTGGGGCACTTTGCAAACATGTTCTTATACTCCATTTGAATACACTGACAGGCTTTAGAGAACATCATGGCTCATTTCTAGCCTGCTCAATTGTTTACCACTGGGTGCTGAGTAGTACTAAGTGGAAAAGTTTGTATGCCTCTGGAGCTCATCCCAATGTGAAACTGAACTTTGGCTAGGAAAGACACCAAACCCATGAGCTGGGGTCATTCCAAAGCTACAGGAAGTCATCATCATCTGAATTAGTGAAGATAAGACCCTTTAATCTTCGTTTACTCATTTATAAATGTGGATTTCTATTAACATAGTTAATGGTCATGAAACTGGGATATCCATGAGTGGACCCTCAAAGGACATGTGGAACAATCAGGATTTGAGACAAGTCATCCCAGAGTGGGACAAGAGCAGAGCACACCAGAACAATGAATCATGGTTGCAGGTAGCATGTGAGTCTGCGTTACCTTTCCACATTTGAAGTTACATAGGAGGAGAGAACATAAGTGAAAAACATTGGGAGACAAAAGAGAAGAAGCAGGTGAAGGAAATGGAACACTGATGAAGAACAGAATGAGGAGAAGATGTTAAAGTGACAGAAAATCCATCTGATGTCCCTTCTCTTTCCTTAATCAGAAAAATTCCCGTGTCATTTTCATGTATAGGCTCTGATTACCTTCCTGTTCCTAATGTTGAGTTTGTTCTAGCTTTCTGCACCATGAAAAAGCAAAAACCACAGCACTGCTAGAATACAACGTCAAATGGGGCCCAAAATAACATCAAAGACCCACTTAATGGATTCTTGTAGTATCAGAATAAAACCACACCCTTGGCTGGCAAATGATTATCCTGAGTGATCCCATTGGATCATTTGTATAACTATTTGTCATTGCCCACAAAATTTCACAGCTAAGTCCCTGTTGAAACCTGTAGAATATACAGATTACACTACAAATAGGAAAGAAGGAAAAAAAACCCAAAACAAACAAACAACAACAAAAAAACCCACCTGTGTATCTTGTGTAAATTTACATAACTCCACACAGACTTCACTTTGTAACTGTATTAATTTGCACTATTTGGAGATCAGCTTGAGAACTTTCTACCTGAAGTATACAGATGAAAATCCGCATTCTGCATTTCTTGCATTCCTGAAATTCACATTCAATTAAGAATTTATGAAAGGAAGGCTTAAAGTCTAAATTGCACCATTAATTCTCTCTTGCGCTAATAGATCATAGCAGATTAGAAAGAAAGGAAACAAGACAAGGAACTAAAGGAGATTTTTCCTCTAAAACATAAATTATCTTTGACTACACATTCCTTGGGAGATGGGAAAAGCCATCAATGATTGTTTGTTAAAGTATTGGGTGTGGAACAAAGACTGTAAAACCCTGTAGTTTTTCCTAACATTAAATCATCAATACTATGTAACCTGAACAGCAACTCAGAGAGAGAACTAGATGCCCAAAATCTACTGTAATTTTTGTAACTGTGTTAATTGTACTAATAAGGGATATTATTATCTCCCCTGTCCTGGTTTTCAGCTAAGGTAGAGTTTCTCCTCAGCAGCTGTCACAGTGCTGTGTTTTGGATTTGGAATGAGAATAGTATTGATAACACACTGATGTTTGGGGGGTTTTGCTAAGTCTTTTTTATCTTAAGCCAAAGACTTTTTTTCCTTATCTCATGTTCTGCCAGTGAGGCTGGATGCAGAACAAACTGGGAGGGAGCATAGCTGGCCAGGTGACCCTGACCAAAGGGATATTCCACACCATAGAGCATCATGCCTAGTTTAAGAACTAGGGGGAATTACCTGGAAGGGGCTAATCTGTGTTCAGAAAGGGGTGGTCTGACATTTGTCAGCAGGTGGCATGCAGTTGTATTGTGCAGCGCTCAATTTCTTCCTTTTATTACCATCATTATTATTACTTACCATTATTATTTTATTTTATTTTTTTAAAGTTATTAAATTGTCCTTATCTCAACATACAGGTTGAAGTTTGATTCTCTTCCCAGTTCCACCAGGGCTGGGGAGGTAGGGGAAGAAAGGGAATATTGGATGAGCAGCTGTGTGATGTTTGATCTCCAGCTGGGCTTAAAACCACAACATCCCCACAAACCTTCCTCAGTAAAGTGGTAAACTGAATGTGCATATATATGTTCTTGTTATCTTACAGTCTTGCTGGAGCTCTATGATTGTCTTACAAGAAAACTTTGAAAAGCAGCTCAGCAATGGCTAGGAGGAGAAAGTGGAGAAAGGGGGTTGAAAAAGGAGAGATGGAGACTTGTGAATGCATTTTGGTTCTGTTACTGAAAACGGAACTGAAAATCTATAAAAGATTGCCGAAGAACAAGTAGGGATAGGGAACTGATGGTCATACTTGGGATGAGGAGAAACTGTTGCTTTTGGTCTGAACTTTTTGCTATGGAAACTGTATTTGCTGACCAGTAGGAGAAAGGGAACAACTCCCTCTCATGTCTTCCTGAACAAGGTTTTCAGCCTGGCATTGTCAGAAGTGGGAGCCTTGGTGAAAGGCAGAGGCAGATGCCACTTTCTGAAGCAAATTGCCCCACAAGCTGCAGAGCAGTGTCAGGGGAAATGCTAAAAAGTTGAGTTTGCCTGCCTGCAAGATGAAATGAGTGTTGTGACCAAGGCAACAGCTTGCAGAGCCATGGAGCTCAGCCATCTCAATGCCAGTGTGGAAGGAAACCATGTGCCACATATATCTATAGTCAGTGCAGGTGTGAGACTGCAGTTGTGACACTGTCCAGGTGCCCAGGATGGACGCTGGTAAAAAATTACTACTTCTCCAACACCATCCTTCAGTCCATGCATACACTCACCATTCAGTTCAAACAATTACAGCAGAGGTGTTTACACCTAAGCTAGACAGATGACATGCTTGTAGTCAAAAATGCAAAAACAGTACTAATAGCACACAACTTATGTGAGCTATTCTAGGCACCTGTAATATGGTGAATCATACTTTAAAAGTGCTTATTCTTTCTTGTTGTGGTGTGGGATTTGTTTTGGTTTTTGTGATATGTGCTGTTAATTTGTTGAATGGTTCCTCCTATGTATCCCTATTTGTTTCCCCCCAATGGTCTTTCCCTGTTTTTCTCCCCTCCAACACTTATATGTCAATCCCCACTCCCCTTCCTCTGGGGTCTGCCTGTCATCTCAGGGCCTTCCCCTGGAGCTAGAAAGTTCTTCCAAGGCCATCGAGTGATGGGTCAGATCCAGAGGGGGTCCCTCCCCATCAGTTATGTTTGGTTTATGAAAATATCATTCACCAGTGTGACCCCTCCCTGGTGATCCCTGATTTGCTCACCCCCTGCCTCTTCCCCTTGTTCCACCCCCAAATAAAAGCTGCTGGCAAGCAGTCTGGGGGCTCTGCCAGGCATTTTCCTGGAGGTCAGGAGGTCCTGCGCCAGGGCTCCAATAAACTCTTGTGACTTGCTCAGCAGAGTCTGCCTTTCTATCTCTGCCGTCGTCGCCCTGCACCACCTGTGCCTGCTGCCGAGGTCGTGTGGGAGCCAAGATCCCACAGGATGGGATTAGCTGGCACTGCCAATTATCCGTACCTTTTCACACCGTGGAGTCTGAGCTAGCCCGAGCGAGCGTGAGGAAGACCATGCATTAGGCACCGCGGCACTTTCTATTGCTTCTAAAGGAAACTCAGTTTAGTGAAATAGTTCTGTGATTGGCAAGGTGAATCTATAATTTTCAGCCCATCTCCTTAGTAATTCAGTGTAAAATATGTCAGAGATGTGTATAAAAGAGTAGTTCTGTAGTTATCCGTTTTAGTCACACATTGTGTCTCCTCAGCTTAATGGTATGAGACAGCCCAGTCATTTTGATTATGCTCTTTGCCTGATTGAAATGGCTGAGGCTTGTTTGCATATAACTATGAGCTCTGCAGCTGGAGAAGCAGCTTCAGCACACATTCTAGAGATGCCCGTACCCATTACGAAAGGAAAGTTTTCAATCATTTAAGCTATGTGGTTAAAAGAGTATCTGAAAAACTATTGATTAATCACTGTGCACAGGCATGCCACTCATCTGCTCAGAGCCCAATTAAAGTACACAATGGAAGAGTATTAATGAACAATGCCTTAAATGCGAAGCAGAATGCTTATGGCTTGATAAATAGTCACATTTTATTGGACACTCTTTAAATGCATCATTTGAATATAGATAAAAGCAGAGCCAGTTGACTTGCAGATGTTGCTTCATTAATGGATTAATGTGATGTGTAATAGATTATATTGATTGCCATTAAAACAAACTTCAACAGATTAGCTGGTATATTTAAGAAACTGAGTCATTTTCTATGTAATGATGACAAGATGACTCATCATTATGACACTTAATAGACAGAAGGAGCACTTCTGTGAACTGGCAGACAGTTGGTTCCTGTACCACCTCTACAGCTTGATTTTACTTTGAGGCTGGCTGGTTGATCTTAATTTAATCTTGTCCAGTGTAACAACAGTGAACAGAGGTGAGAAGAAGGCGGTCTTAGAAGCTTTCTCTTTGTGAGCTTTCCTCCACACTGCCCTCAGAGACAGTCACATCTGTCTGGCTTTGGGTATAACCACTTGTGTATCCTTGGAGAAACGTAGCTCAAGGCCAAATTCAACGCAAGACTGTTTAAATCCGTATTACTGGCTTCAGTGCAATATAGCAGGAGGCCCAAGAATTTTTTCTCTTATGAAGTTGGTGCTAACATAAAAACATGTAAGGCAACTTAAAAAAAAAAAAAAAATAGAAGAGATAACCTGTTTTTAAAAAGTTCTTTGTACTATTTCTCTGCAGTTTATTTTCCTTTAATGGTCTGGTGCACTTTTTCACTTACTTCTCTTAATATTTTGGTATGTAAGCAGAGAAATATTTTGTGATTTTTCAGTATAATCTTGCGCTGTGTACTGACTACAAGGACAAAGTAGAAGAGTGTATGCCATAGGGTTGTTCAAACACTAGATGTCCTTGAAGAAAGTATTTCTCTCTTAGGGGAAGTTCACTGATGAGATAAAGCCACATCATGAATAAATATTCATAGTTCCAGCATGTTCCTCAATATAGCCTACACATTATTTTAAAGGACAAAATCTCCTAAGTTTCATGGTAGGCATCCTCTGTTATCATCCTGAACATCCATCTCACCACTGCAGCACTGCAAAGATTCTTACTGCACAGCATTAATAAGAGAAAAGTGCCTATACTGTAAAAAACATGAACTACCTTCATTTTTCATACTAAAGGACCACCAGTAAGGTCTCTTTTATAAGATCTTAGATATAGCCATTTAGACAAAAGATACATTTTGAAGGCAGGCAAGAGCCTTTTAAACCTTTGCATATAACAGTTTATGCAATATCTTCAAAGGAAGAATCTAAATCTTAAGGAAACCTTGACATTTCACATGTGAACTTGCAAAAGAAAGGAGACAATAAAGCTGTGGCAATTTTTTACAGTCATAACTGTATGAATTAGCTTACTTTTAATCTCAGACTATTTTACACTAGTATCTGCACATGTATTTATCCAGTTGCAGTATGAATATACTTGAGGTTTTATGAATAAGTTCATTATTGGGCCGCCTCAGCTTCCACAGGTATATGCAGAGATGCAGATGGAAGATACAGTGTGGATGAAGTGGCTTTTTCCAGGTAACAAAAAAGACACCATCCAGTATTTGTATATTGTCATGGGGTTAAATCTCCACTTAAACCATTTCCTATTTTTCCTCAAAGCCAATCTGTGTCTCATGTTTGTCATCCACTTCATTAAGAGAAGTTTTACAGAACATGGAGTACGTCTTAAAATCCTGCCCCAGAGGAAAAGGTTATAGTGTGATATCTCAAAGTGAAGATCAGTGGGAACTGCAAATATATCAGGCTAGGTTTACAACCACTTTTTGTGTGTGTGTGTCCCCTTGTAGACTCATTAAAAAAAAAAAAAAAAAATCAAACATACAAGCAAAAAAAACAACCCACAACTTAAGATCTTCCAAGTTATTTAATTTGTTGAGAAAAATTTAAATGTGACAATGTCATCTCTGAGATTTCCCTTATTCTATAGAGACATGGTAAATACCACCATCCACATGCTTTATGTTCATCAAAGTATTCCAGCAGACTGGAAACATAATGGATGGCTTGGTAAGCCTCATGTCCTTCACCCCATGCTTGTTGGGATGCTAAATCTCCTTCATATCCCCAGTGCATCAACCATTAGTTTGGAGGCATATTTTAAAGCTTTTATTCAGAGAGGCTTAAATCCTGATCAAAAATTTTCTGAAATCATCAAGGTCTCTGCTGGTTCCTTAGGCACTTCAGAAGATGCTCTTGTCAGCATGGTCTGACTCATCAGTCTATTCTCACACTGATGGTTTATTAGAACAAAATAAATGAAAGATCCCATGGATCCAGCAAGTCAAGATTTTATAGCTAATGTGTGTTCTGGATGTAGCACAAATGCACAGAAACCGGACAGAAAAAAACCCTTCTTCCTTTTTCCAGGCAAAATTAATTTCTCTGTAATAATTCTGCTTCTTTTTCTCAGTCTCCAGGCTGGCATCTGTTGGCTTGGATTGTCAGAAGGACCTTGAGGCAGAAGGTCAGCCAGGGGCACTGCTGGAGACTTCAGCAGCACAACACAGCTGCAAAATCCCCTTTGCTGGCAAACCTTCAGCTGGCTGGACCTGCACAAAGAATGAGCCGTGTGCCAAGGGGGAGCGGTGAAAGGATGGAGGGGAGATGTGCTGATTAGTCTCTCAGCAGCATCTACTTAGCACATCTTTTATGATGAGCTTGGAAGAGTCTTGTGCTTCACTAAGCCACCCTATCCTGCGCAGTCTAACAGAAGCTGCAGAGGGCTGAGTGAACCTAACCTACCCTTTCATCTCCACAAGCAGCCTCCAATGACTAGTAGCATTTGGAGTCATGCCCTGGATGAAGCGCGACTAATTTCACAAAAAATTGTGTTTATCTTACAGTTTGGTCAATTTTCCAGCTGGGTGAAATCCACCCAATATAGAGTGTTATAACATTAAAATAGTAGTAAAATCACCTTATAAAATTATTATTTTCTTGGATTGAGCACATTAATAACAAATCCATAGGCAGCATTTCTCTGTACCAGACCTTTGTTGTCAGAGGGGATTAGCACACTCAGCTTTAACAGAAGGACCTGCAGTGCAGAGGTGAAATCAGAGCCCTGTTGTTGAGAGAGGGATCCAAGAGCAGGAGGAGAAAAGTAGAACATGATCCCACAGTCCAGACTTGGGATAACTACAGTTGCAACATGTAAGAAAAGATGGTAAGATCTGACTGAAGAACTTTACTATTATCTAGTTTCTAACCTATGTCAATTTTTTTCCTAGAACAGAAAAACATTCACCAATAGTGATGAATAGGGATTTTGAAATAGAAATGGAAAACAAATAGATTTATTACAGACGAGATATTTTCCCCACGAATTTCTTGTACAGAGTTTTGTGGATTACAAACAATAAACAAGGCCCTATGCCCTCATACCACTCAAGCCCTGGGAAGAAAAAGGTAAGCTGTTACAGAATGATCCATCAAAAATGAAAGCACATAGTAAAGATGTGTTTTCCTGAGAAAAATGTGTACTTTTAAATGAAAATGTGCTTTTGAAAGGGCAATTTATCAATCAAAAACCACTCTAAACTACCTTTGTGTTTTTATGCAGAAGAAAGACCATAAACACTTTATAAAGCCTGGATTAGGTACTTGTGGGTGCAATGAACTATACAGAGGATATGTTGTTTTCTTGCTATTTTTCTGATTCTTAAGCAATCTTCTCTGCTTTTGACAGGATATTTTTTGTATTTTTAATTCATTATATTTCCCAGAGAAGAGGTACCACTTTGTATGAAATTCTCTGTACCATTCTGCTGTTGACAAAAAAATTGGTATGACTTACAGAGGTTTTTGTTTTCCTGAAGAGCAAGTGTTTAACAGTACATACTGTAGCACATATGATCCAAATTTGATTGTAAAGGAATTTTTTTCATTTCAGATATTTGCTGCCAAACCTTACAGATTTCTGCATGCACTCTTCCACTGTTAGCAAGCATTACAACAAAGGAGTGACACAAAGTATCAGGACACAGTGTCGTACTATATGTGAGGACATGGCATATCAGTGCATATTCTGACAACAGTTATGCGTTAGAAATATATTCTAGGAAAACATTAAACAGCCCTGTTACTCTGTGTCTCCTGGCTGATGTGAAATCAGACATGGGCTATGGATCTTTCTATTACACCAGCTGTTTATGTCAAGCTTGGGGAGGTCACAGCAATTAGCGTGAGTAATATGCATCATCTTTCCAACTCACTTACCATCGGCTCTGGCAACCTCTCGCACAAACGACATGAAAGGCACCGTCTGCCTCAGATAGCTTATAAAAGCCTGGTCTTCCAGTTTAACCCAAGTGAATCATAAGTTCACAAGAAATTCCTTCAATTCTATTCTAGAGAAAGTAGTTTTTCTATTACAGAATAGCCTTTGGAAGGGACATTTAAAGGTCATCTAGTCCAACAACCCTGCCGTGGACATCTTCAATTTAATCAGGACAGGGCCCCTTCCAACCTGACCTTGAATTTTTTCAGGGTTGGGACATTTGTCATCTCTCTGGGCAACTGGTCACCTGTTTATAAACAGTTCCTTCCTTACATGCAGTGTGAATAGACCATTCTTCAGTTTAAAACAACTACCCCCCATGCTATCACAACAGGCCATGCTAAAATGCCCACATCTTTCCTATAAGGCCCCTTTAAGTGCTAAAAGGCCACAGGGAGGTCTCTTGGGTAGGTTCTCCAGCCTGAACAATCCCATCTCTCTGTCTTTTCGCATAGGAAAAGTTCCCCCTGATCCTTGGACCCACACCTCTGGACCCATTCCAACATATCTCTGTCATTCCTGTGTTGAGGACCGCAGAGATGGGTGCAGCACTGCAGGTGAGGTCTCATGAGGGTGGGTAGAGGAGGAGAACCACTTCCCTTGCCCTGTTGCCCAGGATGAAGCCCAGGATAACTTTGCCTTTCTGGGCTTCAAGTGCATGCTGTTTGCTCATTCACCAGTACCCCCAAGTCCTGCTTGGCAGAGCTGCTCTTGATCGGTTCCTCCCCCAGCCTGTGTTGATACCGAGGGTGCCCCAACCCAGGCACAGAGGACCTTGCAGTTGGCCTCGATGAACATCATGGGGCTCACATGGACCCACTTGATACATGAGAAACAGGGCAATGATGGATAGAGAAAAAATACAAGAAGATCTAACCAGGGGATGCTTTAATATCAAAGGTAAAATAACAAATAAAAAAAATCTAGACACATAGGCTGATCACCTGTCTAACTATTCTCCTGAGGTCATTTATTCTGGAGCCATCATAGTAAATTTGGGGGCTATTTTTGGCAGGGCAGAATTCTTTTGCAGGAAGAATTGGAAAGACAAAGAAAAGCATTAAGTACAGCAAAAGATCTAAGGTTAAAATAGTAGTGGACCCCCTTAATGAATCAGGAAGTTTTTATTTCTTTGTTTAAAGAAAAATTCAATTCACCCATATTCCGTATATCAAGGAATATTCTGTATGACATGCACAGAGCTGAAGAGCTCCTGTGCACTGCCATAAATGAAAAGATAAACATACCATCTTCTCAAAGGCACAGTGAACAGCTGTGTGTTGAGAATATCCATTAAATAGATATCTAAAACAGAATTAATTTTTGTTCATTATAAATTCATAATAGACAAGTCTTTTCATTTCATGCTGACTCTAGTTTTATGCTGTCAGAGCTTTTCAAATATGCTACATTGCCTCAGCACTTCATTTTACTGCAGACTGATTGTGTTTCTTGGATGGTTCTATAATTCCTAAAAAAATCATCCCATGGCAACAAAACAAATAGGCTTTATGGAGCTGGTTTTTTTGTTTCGTTTTTTTTCCCCAAAGTAAGTTAAAATAATCTTTTGAAGGCAGCTAGCTTTTCAAAGATTTTGCATGTGTGTGTGTTAGTTCCCCACTGGTTCATTCTACCTTTCCACGGAAGAAAAAAAATGAAAAAAAATCTTCTAAACATAGACCAATCAGCGAAAAGGTTTTGCCCCTAAAGTACATAATTATTCACATCATGAACATGGTTTTAATACGAGAAGTCTTGTATTTGTGAAGATTTCCATGTTCCACTTTAGAGAGATCCTATAGCATTATTATAATACTGGTTTGTTCTGAGTCTTAGAGCCCCGGTTGCCCGCCTATATTTCCTGTGGAGGACCTTCAGGGATATTCCTGTTCACACATTAGGATCAACCTTTCAGCCTTGAAATGTTCTCTGGGGTGATTCGATGAACGTGTTTAAGAGTATCCTGTGCTTGAAAAATGTTGCGGAAGCCATTAAATAGTCCAAACTGCAGTACAGCGTAGCCCATACCTGCTCCTTTCCCAGTGGATTTGTTCACTCATGTATGGCACACCTCTTTAAAAAAATTCTATGTTTGTCTGGTGTATCTCACAATGCAAGTGTCCCAGTGATCTTGTCTGATGTGTGTCCTGGGAAACAGACGCTATTTCTGGTCCTCACTTGGAAACGATCATATATCTACAGTGTCACCTTGTCTCCTGCTGTACCCCAGGGAAGGACATTAGCCCCTGCACTCACACCACCTGCATGAGGTGAGGGATCCTAATTCCCACTTCATCATTTTTCTTCCTCTGCACATGAAAGGTGCACCCTTGGACCCTCTGGCATGACCAAACCCCAGAAGGGTTCTCAGGGGAAAATTGAGGACATTCCAGTGGTCTGGGGCCCATGAGGCAGACCAAGTCCATGCGAGTGGCTCCAGATTTGCCATCCCTTGCTTTAGCTGCCAAGAAGGCACAGACAAGTCTAGTGGGGACAGTGGGAAATTCTGGTGGACCAGGGTGCGGTTTTGGTCCAAGCAATTACTTTTCCTCTGTAAACCCACACATTCTGTGAAATGCAATGCATTGCCTTAGACAAAGCCGCAGGATGGTCATCACAGGACGTGGGGTACGCAGCCGGCTGTCAGGCAGGCATGAAAGCACCTGCAGCTGCTCCAGGCACGCCTAAGGATGCCATGCCACAGGTACACCCTCGTGCCCAGCAGCAGCAGGGGCGTAGGACTGCGATTACTGCAGGGTTACAGCAGGGTGTTCTGCACTGAGGAAGCTTCACAGAGTCAGGCCTTGGAGAAACCTTAGGCTGGTGTGGACACAGTCCCTTGGAAACCCTGCAATAAGAAGACTGCGATTATGTTTGCAGGGCAGGAGGCCGTATTTATGGGACAGGCCCTAGTGGAAGGAATGGGGTGCCTCCCTGCACTGGGACAGCTGCCAGCATTCACACCCTCCTGGGAGCATAGCACATAAGGCTTTGCAGATCTGCCCAGTTCCAGTGTCTAGATGCCTGGTCCCAAGACCAGCTGCAGCTAGGATGTAAGAGGATAAGTTAAGGGGGTTAGAGCAGTAAGGTCAAACCTCAGCTCAGTGGGAGAGATTTTATAGTTCAGTCACTCAGTCAGCTCTTCCTATTGATTTGTTTTCTTGCATGACGTTGCAGGTATGAGTCAAAAGTTTTCTATAGAAAAATTCCGTTTGGAAATAACTGCAGGAATATTTTAGCAGGCATAAATACACACAGCCTTGCTAACAATTTTTCTTCTGAGCCCCGTTGCGGGAAACAAAAGATAATTAAAGGTAGTTAGAGGCTGAAAAAGACTGTTTCAGAAAGCAATGTGTAATGATGGCTCAGACGGTTCAGTGATTGAATTGCCTTTGTAAAGATACAGTCTGCCCTCAGGCCCCAGTCTTCTGGGTTGAACATATTTGTCAACAGCCTACCAACACTTTCTAGGTGGCATTTGGCATTCCTCAGCACTGGATATTAGAGCCATGTTTGTGGCAATGATATACGGCGTTTATGAAGTTAAATTACTCTTCCAGTGAACTTACAATGATATTGCAGTGCGCAGACTCTGTGACATACCTATTTCCCTGACTTCAGCGTATTAGCAATCCTCTGTGTACATTGCTGTGCTGGATAGGCTTGTCTAATCACAGATATTAATTTTCAAAGGTATTTTAACTTAAAAATGGGGAACAGAATCTGAATTCACAAGCTCTAAAATTCCATGTGTGTAAAAATAAAAGAGAGGGAGAAAGCACTGTATTTCTGGATGGTTTCTGCTGTTTAAACCATGAATGAAAGACACCAAAATGCTTTGGGAAGTGCTTTATTTTTAACCTTATGACCTATTTTATTGCCCAAGTAACCTTCAGCCAAATTCATAAGCTGGATTTGAGAATCTTGTGTAGGTCATCTTAGTTAATTCGCTTAGATTCAGTCAATCCCCAAAGTAGGCTAAGTATTTTTCATGAGATTTTTATCAACCTCTATATTTTTAATAATCATAAGTCTCCATTGACAGTGGGGAAAGTTGCCATGATGCTTGGATATGTCTGTATAATCAGATTTTTATCATTTTTCAGCGAAGAGATTTTTTCAGTCTTGCAGAAGGTGTGTGTGGTGAAACAAAGAAGTCTGTCTTCAGAACATAAAAGACAGCTGCCTATGAAAGATGAGTAGCAGGAAAACATGAAGGAGGCAATGGAGATCCATAAAGCACTTTCTAGAATAATTACTGGTAATTCTTGATAACACTGCTGGGAATTTCAAGGTGAAGTGAAGAGTCTCTTTTGCAAAAATGAAGGGGCCAGGGAAAGCAAGCAGATTTATGCACTTTTAGTCATCTGAATTAGTTAAAGGAATCAAATGCAAATATGGGGGTTTTTTTCCCCCTTCCTTTATTTACAATACCGAATAGAAATCAAACTGCCAGTTACTTCTTGTTATTCTGCTTCTTTTTGTCTGCTGCAAATTTTGTAAATTATATTGAACTGAGTAAATAAATGGTGAACACCTTTAATGATGAATACTTTAATGATGAATATTATGGTGACCACCAAGTAAGCATCACTCCCTTGTTTCCACCTCATGTCCTCTTTGAATGTTTTTTTCTCTGGACTGTTGTCTTTTCATCTTAAAGTGAGAGCACACACATGACTAAGAGCAAGGAATATAAAAAGGTACCTTAATGTGGCCGGTGATCAGTATTCAAGACCATCTAACATGGTCTCTAAAAATGCCAATGAGATGTAACCACATCAATAAAAGAGACAGCTCCCATCTGCTTGTCCTCCAGTCGCGTGGCTCTGCAGGAGGAAGAAGGTGGTTACTGCAACCGTGAGGAGTTCACAAAGAAAATCTTCCTTCTTGTCTGGCTTTTTGTGTTTGATTAAATCACACTTCTTTCAAATGTTCCACACCATCAGGGAAGAGAGGAAAGGTGGGGACAATAAATTAAAGCTTTGTCTTGAGCAAGCTTGAATGGTATCTGTGTAGTTTAAGAAAGGGAAATCAGGGTGAGAATGCACTACGCAGTTAAGCCTGGCATCTGAAGTGACCGACCTGTTTATCCCAGTTCTATACCCAGATGCAATAAGCTGTAAAATGCCGTCAATTGTGTCAGGTGAATATTGTCAGATTCCTGACTTAAATACATGTGGCTTCAGTTCTGCATAGCTCTGAGAAAGATCCATTCCCCTCTCTACATGTAGCAGATAAAAGTGGGTGAAAATAACATGCCAGTGTGGTATTGGGAGGATATATAAAAGGAAAATAATGTAATGGAAAGCGAATAATACAAAGACTCTTACTTTAGAGTACATTTTATTAAATTCACTGGTGAGAGACCAAACTCCCCTCTCTCTCTCTCTGTTTTATGATTTATTGCACTCATTCATGATCCAATAATATCTATCAGCCTGGGTCAAATTCTGACTTCAGCAATTCAGGTGAAAATTTAAAGCCATCAGAAGTACTACTGCAAATAGTAATGGATTTCTTGTGGATATATGGTGGTGTTAATTGATTACAGTTCTGGTCAATATCTATACCTGACATCCACCTGTTCCAGGATCTCAAACTACAAGTTCTGGTCTAGAAGCCATATAATCTTTCATTATTAGCATTGTTTTAATTGAGTTAGGACCCAAAGTATTCTGGGTATTTTTCAGACCAGCAGAAGACAGAGTGCTCCTCCTGCAGAATGTACAGTGCAAAGTAAAAAAAAACAAAAGCTGATGGAAAGAGACATAACACATGTTGTCTGTAGTAGGGAGAGTTTTGTCAGAAATGTATTGTCCTGTCTTAATTATCTTTTTAAAACTTGTTTTCCTAGGGAATTGGATCAAGGTGATTATTCATTGACTTAGTGGTCAGTTATGCAGGGAAATAGTTGAGAGTTCTTTTGTCTTAATTCTTACCTTGCTAGGCATGAGGGACTCCAGTCAGGCAGTGTACCCTCTGTAGTTTCATTAGGGTCTTTAAAGGATTGAGTTCATGTTGCAACCTTGATATTACTTAATTAAAAAGTCAATCAACCATAAGACATACACTCACTGGAAAGCAGTCTTCATTAATTTTGAAACACATTCATAAACAAATTGATCTTCCTTCTCTGGTTTTCTTTCCGTGGATCAGTTCCCAAACCCTTCTGACCATCCACACCAATAAATCATCTTTAAACACAGAGTAAATCAGCTTTACCTCCTCCCTCTTGAATCGAACAGATTTGAGCCTTAGTTTCAATAACACTTTTGTATCTGGTTAGTTAAAATCAAAACTATGGGTTTGAGCACAGTAACGAAAAACCCTGTCTCAACAGCTCCCCCTCACAATCCTGACTGCTTTTTGTGCAGAACAGACATGCACTGGGGCAGTTTGCTCTCTTGTTTTGCAGAATAAAAGTTATGCCTTGCCCTAGCACTATAAATAGCTCTCCTTGTGCCAATTTCCTCCTGATAAACAGGCCTTAAAGATCAAGGCATGCAATCGCTGGACTTCATTTGAAACATCCTGAGAACTGTCAGGGTCCACCATGCTGGACTGTTCTGTGTCAAAGAAAGTGACTTTCTTGATTATATGTCATTACTGTTTTACCGTTTTGCTGCAGCCAGAGATGTGACCTCAGCATTACTTAAGCATAATCATGTCTAGCTCATAATAGAATAGCTGGCAGTCCAGTGAGGACTTCTGCAATTTGTGGATTAGTGTAGGTCTATAAGTCCACCTGGGACTGAAGGAAAGTATTTGGAAAGCTAATATCAATATTTGACTGCATTTGGTAAAGCCAGCTTGGGTGTTTACAGAACCTTCCATCATGTGTTTCACTGTAACATAGACAGATTTTTGCATCCCTGAGGAGGAAAGTGCTCAAGAAGTGTCCACACAGTAAACATAAAGTACAGTGGAATAATTCTGTTCTGATGTTGATAAAATGGTTCTAGCAGAAGCTGTTCCAGCGTATATCCCTTCATGCTATGAGAACATGTATTTCCAGATCTCAGCCATTAAGTACAACGGTTTGAGGGGATTTTTGGCCAGAATATGCACCAGGCTAGATTAAAAGTTGAAACAGTGGTTTTGATCTTTTCTCAAACAGAACTTTGCATATCTGTGTTCTGCTCCCAATTGGCTAGATGGTTTTCCAATATTTAAACTTTCTGAAATGGCAGCCATCCATAAACTACACTTCTCTGTAGAACACAGTTTTTAATTGATTAATATTTCATTCAAGTCATCTTAAGGTAATAGTTACCACTTGTATACAAAAGGAGTATTCAGTATATGGTGCCAAGGAGAAAGTCCACCCCAGAGGGCATTAAAATGCTTAACTAATATTCCATTTCTTCTACTGCTCCAGAATGACTCATTGCTCTCCCCGCTTTGTTCATGTTTGTCTGGGTGACATATGCTGCTGGCTGCTTCACTTTCAGCCATATGCTAGTTCCTAGGACAGGTCTTTCCCACTTGACTTTCCTATTGCATATACATCTGGGAAACAAAGGCACATCTGATTTGGTTTACAAAGGGCCCTGTCATTTAAGATTTTGGAACTGTTTTCCACACTCCTTGGAACCTGGCTATTTCTAGCCGTCTTGAGTGGAATGCAGGGATTCCATCACCTGGAAATAATGAGAGGGGATAAAGATACCACAATACTGTTGAAGACAAAGTTGCAGTATTTTGGACTATCGCCTTTTTTCTTGGTCTCTCTGAGGTCATACCTGCTCTAGCAGAGATTTGTTTTGTTCTCAGGACCTACTGAGAAATTCCATAGGGAAGATTAGCGGAGGCCCTCCAGCCTCTCAATTGCAGTAAAAAGAAGAGTAGGTGGAACAAAAATTTTGTTAAGAAGGAACAGATTTATTTTGGCTGTCCTGTATTTGTGGGCTGTTTGAAGAAGAAAGGTGGGAATGTGCAGGAGGTAGCTGGGATGATGAGCTAAAGGTGCTAGAATAGGAGAATTCAGGTGTTCTTAGAAGACCACTTTTACCCAAGAACCACATCTAAAAAATGTAAGCCTTAATAATTACTTTCTACACTTCAAAGGACTGTGATAGATTAAAGTTAGCTGAATGAGAGTTGCCTCTCTAGCCATTTCCCCACTCACACTTCTCACAACACAAGGGTAGAAAATACAATAAAAAAGAAAAATGATCATGGGTTGAGGTAAGGACAAGGATATCATTCACCAATTGCCATCAAGCAAACAGGCTTGATTTGGGAAAATTACCTTAATTTATTGCTAATTGCTAACAGAGTAGGACAGAGAGAAATTTAAAAAAAAAAAAAAAAAAAAAAAAGAAAAAAAAAAAAGGCAAAACTAAAAGTAGAAGCACCTTTCCCACACCCCCAATTCTTCCCAGCCTCAAATTCACTGCAGATTTTTTTCTCTCCTCCCCTTAGCAGACCACAGGAATCAGTAATTGTGGTTACGGTCAGTTCAGAACACTTTGTGTATGCCTGTCTTTCCTTCTCACACTGTTCCCTTGCTCCCACACGGAGTCCTTCTCACAGGATGGAGTTCTCAAAGAGCTGCTCCAGCATGAGTCCTTCTCAACACGGTGGAGTCCTTCAGGAACTGCCCCTGGGCCCCCATGTGCCTCAGGTCCTGCCTGGAAACCTGCTCCTACACGGAGGTCTCTCTGTGGGCTCCAGCTCCAGCATGGTCTCTGCAGGCTTCAGCTTTCAAGGCATCTCCACCTGCTCTGCCATGAGGTCCTACACAGTCCTGATGAGCTCAGCTTTGGGCAGCGACAAGTCTGTCTCAGAGCTATCTGGAACTGGCACTGTGTGACATGGAGCAGCTCCTGGCGTCTTTTCACTGAAACCACCTCAGCAGCCCCACCACAAAAACCTGTTCAAAACAAAAGGACAGCACATCTTGTCACTCTGAAATAATTTAATGGGTTTTAGCTCTAATTGTGACAGTGCAAATGCTTTCAGCAGCTAAAGAAAGAGGATTCTACTGCACTGTCCTTACAAGAGGGATAGTTTGACAAGAGTCAAAGAGGAAAATCTCGACCTGCTGCAGGCTGGTGAGAAGAGGTAGAGAGAGTCTTCGAACTTGACTCAAACAGATGCTTCTGTGATGGGACTGGAGTGTTGGCTGACAGGCAGCTTGAAGAGGGATAGTGTCCGTGCTGAAAGCAGGTGAGCAACTCCATCTGTCAAGGGAGACAAAGCAGAAAGCCCCTTTCAACTTTGGTACCTAAGAGAAAATCTGAGTGATCTGTCAGGAGCCTGGGGGTGGTCCCAGTCCCAGCTGCCATGTCTGCATCCTCCTGAGTGGTGTGGGGGTGCAGTGTATTTTAAACACACACACACCCCAAATATATCCATACACTTGGCCATGTTTATTTACATATATATATTTACTTGCATCCTGGGACAGAAATATTGAAGCCCTTTTATGCCAATCCAGGTCCCAACACATCTGTACTGGCAAACTCTCACCTTTCCTGTTGCTGAAGGTAACTGGATTACTGCTCAGTGGAGAGACTGAAGGAAAAGGTAGTGAGAAGAGATGAATAGGAGAAAACAGTTGTTTGTTGCCATCAACAGCAATGTGGATGACACCTGTAATGTCATTCATTCTCTCATAAAAACAGACAGCATTGAACAACACCTGATATATATATAGCCAGACTTCTTGGGCTCACCTCTGAACACTCAGGGCAATTTGAGAAAAAAATTAGAAGCTGAAGTCTCAATAATAAGGCCCACTGATTTGCAGGATGAGTCACTCAACAGAAAGCAGTTACCAGCTAATTTTAAGTGGACATTTGCTTTTTCCTTAAATGACCAAATATATGAAAGCATTTTATACAAGAGTGCAATCCACACATCAAGAAATACTTTGATTTCTCTTTTGTTTGTTTCAGAGCAGCAGAAAATAGCAAATATCTCTACCCTATCAACAGTAGCAAGTACAGAAAGAATTGTGTTTTAGCTATTATGGTGAACCTGTAGTGTTTTAAAGAAATAACAGAAAACTCATATCTCACTGTTTGCACCATGTAAGTTTTATATTTCAGAAACTGAACTTTACTGAGTGAAATGAAATAGATTGCTTTAAACAGGACAAATCTCTTGAAGTGATGTTTTTGCAGTTAAAATATATGGGTATCCTTAAAATGTTGTTGGTTAAAATGCATGAGTGCATCTAACATGTCAGCACATCATTAAAGCCACTATGAGATCCAAGAAAGAAAATGTTTTGAAAGGCAAATTGGCTTCTTGGTTTCAGGCAGACAAGTACCTTCCATGGGTTAAGGTACTGCACAAGCAGAATTCCTGGTTTCAAGGAAAGTTCTGTATATGTATATAAGATTTTTATAGTCCTTCTTTATATAAGATTTTTATTTAAATCCACCTATGAAATATACTGTAGCTGTCACTCAAAAGAAACAACCACTAAAATGGTCCAGTGACTGCATTTTAAAAGTATGTATTTCTTCATGTAACTAAGGTAAATGCATTCAGCTCGATCACCCCTTTCCACTGATAGCAATGGCAGATTGAAAGATAAAGATATTTTAGCAGGAAAGAGCCTCTTTTAATCAAAATCTCTCACAAATTGAGGGACAAGGTTTGTATTTATATTCAGAGTCTATGGATAAACAGTATTCAAGGAATGGCTAGTGTCTCTGGAGTGGCAGCAAAAGTTTTTGAAAAAATCAGAGGATGGACAAGAATACAGGCAACTGACTGAAGCACTCGTTTTGCTGTATGTACTACGAAATACTGGATGTGGTTTAGCCTTGGTCACTGATATATGGTGCTTATTTGTTCTCTCCATTCTGAGTTCCAAACTTCAGTGTCATGGTGCCCTTGATAATTTGTATGATGGACCGAGAGCCTAAAAAATTCTACCTGCAACAGATTCCTTTAAAAGTTACAGAAAAGGAAGAGAAAATTGATATTAAAATCTGTTACTTTTGTTAGGGTTAAGTTTTGACTGTAAAATCTCCTTAGAGAAAGCTGTAATTTTTTTTTCAGTCTTTCCATAAACTATGAGTTTTAAAATGTGATTATGTCAAATTTTGCTAGTTGTTTTCTACCAAAGGAATGAATTTACTGAATCTCTCAGGGTTCTCTGAATGTCTCTTTGCGAAATATGTCTTATGTATATGCATGGCTCAGTTGAAATCATAAAATTAAATACTTGTAGTAAAAAGGTTTTGCAAAGCACATTCTATGAATTATTTTAGGCCTTAGATTCAGTAAAATAAATGCAAAATTGCAAGGAAATAATTTTTTTTCTCTATCTCATCTAAAGGTATTCCAACCTGACTGCTGGCGGTAGGTGGTGGGAAGAAAAGTTGTAAAAGAAAATTGGGTGGGTTAAAAAGACTTCTGAAGAGCTTCAAGGACAATTCACCATCAGAATACATACCTTAATCCTCCAAAATATGAAACAGGGCATGATTTACAGGTGTTAGCCTGCTTAATGTTATTTCATCTATAGAAAATATTCAGAAGCATGAAATACAAATAAGCAGTGAGCTTACATCTCTCTAGAAGCTCTGGTCTCATAGCTCCAGTTATGCATTAAAAAACTCAATTTGACTAGTACAGAAAGCCCTGGTTTTCTGCCAAACCAAGTTGGCAGCCCACCTTCCACTGCCTGCTGCCCATTCACTCTGGCTGACTTCGAGAATCTCACTTAATAAAGTCCTGGTAATGTGACCTAAGAGAGCCAATACTAACATCCATTTTTAATAAATGCATAACTCCTAGTCATAGTAGAAAAGTGACATTTCTTCTCCTCTGCTCCTCCTTCCAATGGACACCAAAAATACAACCATGCTTCATAATTAGGCAGCATATAAACTTTTTATGGTTTGAAAAATTTTACTTTTTGCAGAAAGTAAAATGGGGAATAAGTTGTCTTACCTTGGTCTGTAGGTTATACCAACTGCTGCATTTCAGCTTGCATTTATGTTTTTCTCAAATCCTACTGATATCCCATCCTTCATTTAATGTCATTCAGAACAGACTCTGAAAGGGCTTTCTTTTGTTTTGGTGGTTTGGGGTTTTTGGGGGGTTTTTGTTTGGTTGGTTTTAGGAGTTGCTTGTTTGTTTGTTTGTTTCAATAAAACAAAGCTTTCTACTCTTCTCAATCGCTCCTGTCATAGGACTTACTCTGGGTAGCTGAAGCCACTACATGAGACCATTTAAAGGTTTCTTAACAGTATGGTAGGACTTCCCTTTGGGAAGGGACGTTAATGATCCAATCCTTTGTGGACTTTCTCAAATCTATCTGCTATTACACAGAGAATATTTTATGCCACTATAGCATAATGAAAGAAAAGACACTTGGATTTATGCTTCAAATCTAAAAAAGTATTGGTGTATCTGAAAATGTCTCTTTTTTCTAACGATATCAAATTGCAAAAATAAATAAATAAATAAATAAATAAATACATACATACATACATACATACATACATACACATATACTCCCTTTCTTCATCATGATAAGCCTGAATTTTACCAGAATACCAAAAAAAGCAGCCTTTTTCTTGCAGGAATATCACCTTTTTTTGCTGGGATTTCACATGAGCTGAAGGTCAAATACCAGAATGGCATTTCTGACTGTTGAGAACTACCTTTTGCTATCCTTGGAAAACTTCTGATTTCTTATTTAAAACACAAAGTAGCTGGTCACTACATGCTTTCCTGAAATCCTCACTGCCAATGATATAGGTAAAGCTAAAACATGGTGGCTGTTGTGGTTTAGGAATGGTGTTCTCCAATTTAGCGCTCCCACTAGAGGGAAAACCACAAGCCGCTACCCTCCCCACTCCAGTGGGAGACAAAAGAAACTGGTCTAGGTAGACCTTATAATTAATTAAATTTACACCAAAGAATTGAAAGAATCTGTGGAATTGCCATATAGAAATTGTGGCATTTTCTATCATGTAAAGCCTCTTGATATTTGGAGTCCTTTTTTATGTTTAGAAGCATTTTCCTAAGATAAAACTATAAAGAGAGGTATGGAAATTACTTTCAGATTTGTGAAAATCAATAATACAGGGTTTTCATTTCAGGTTTCTTATACAATCACAGCAAGGATATGGTTATGTATTCCAAAGAATGGGTCAAATCTTTGAAAATCATGACTCTAATAAACATCTTAGGACTCTAGACAATGAGTACAATGGATTACACTTAGCTGGAAACCTTGCTGCTGGAAGACTCATACTTGTGCTAAGTTTTTGAAGGGTGTCAGGAGTACTAAGCCTATTGACTGAGAAAATATACATATGCTATGCGTCAACACCAACCCGAAAGTAGAGATGGATTCCCAGAGAAGTCATTTGGTTGTTTTCAAAAGCTATTGTAGCTCAGAGCAAGCAATAGCCTCAGGTTTATTGTCTGTTGGCTACAAGAGATTACTGCAGAAGCAAGAGACATTGCTGTCTATCCCTCAGAGGTGCTGTGCAATAACACTGTGAATGTATTCAGCCATGCTATGACTATACCCCTAAAAATACAATCCTCATTCCACAGGTTAGCTTCCAACATGTGGAATACTTTGTCTCATACTCTTCAGCAGTGTAAAAATGGAACAATTTTTTTTGTGACTGTCTAAAACAGAAACCTGTGTCTTTGACAATAAAATGGGATGTTTGCATGCACTACTCCACTTAAATTCAGTTTAAAATTCATGGGAGGTGACTGAAATAAACAGATTTACTCTATATATGTATTTCATATAGGTGAGTACCTCCTGTAATAGGAGAAAGTAAACGCCACTATTAATATCTTGGTGATTATGTGAGCAGAGAGTTCATTACAAGGTTCTAGTATGAAAATAAATTTCTCTAGCCTGTCTGCAAAGGGGACTTTGGGATATCTACCTCATGCATTATTCATTGGAAAGCAACTAAAGTCACATATATGAAGGAATACAGTCACTAGAAGTGCTGTCTTGTGCAATAAAGGATCACCCAGTGAAGAGCTATCACTTATGACACTGCCATTCAGATCTTTATTGCTACTGACATCTCTTTAGCAAACCCATTAGCCCCTCCAGCATAGGCTACAGCAATAGATAAAAGGAATTCTTTTAAATACACAAGTGTACTTATTAAATGTTTGTGGAAGTGGGCTACTTCAATCCCACTCTCCATGACAAACATATAATATAGACTACTACTCTCCTTCTCTTTTCCTAGGCTTTCTTCAATTCACCATGTCTATGGATTGGGTCCAGGAAGCCATAGAGTAGTGGGGACTGTGAGAAAAGCCTGAAAATTCTCCTACCTTCTGGCTCTTTGGCTGGATCTGCCCAGTAAGCAAACTTATGAAGACCAATGTAACATCAAAGAACTAACTTGCCACAGTGAGATCAATTTGGTTTGAGTACTGTGACTTTAACATAACAACCTCCCAAAAGGGTTTTTTTCAGAGCATGTCACCATTTTTCATACCTCTTGAGAAAGGAAGCATTATTCTAACTCTAATAATCTCAAGCTAGCCAAATGGAATGGAAATCTGTGGAAACTTCTAGGGGTGTCAATTGACTCTTCAATCATTGAGAGCTTCCCCCTCTTGAGCTGGATCTGTTCTTGGCACTATTATTGCTGTTGTGCTGCACAGGCCAGGTCAAAGTAGGACTAATTGTAAATTGAACTGTGTCCTTTGCAGGAATATCATCCAAGATGAGCCTACAAGAAACTGTACATTAAGAAAAAAGCTTATGGCAAATTCTGCATGACCTTTATTTCTCTGCCTACTTGATTTCCTTATAGACTCATCCACAATCCAGCCAAGACTGCAAATTATCTTCAAATTATCTAGAACATTTATTTTTCTTAGCCCTATGTCATTTTGGAAGACTCCTTTGGAAATTTTCTGTCTTGGTGTCAAAAAGTCTTAAACTCCAGCCTTTGCCTGTTCATGGTCAATTCATATCTATCTATTCCTGAGTCTTTGAATGTCAAATGTTCAGGTGCTGTTCTTCAGTTTGTAGTACTTTCTTCCCAATTTCAGCACTATCTACTACCACAGTCTCTGCTGACTTTAGTCAGCTTCCTAAGATACTGTCTCCCTTCAGGATAAGCGCTTCTACAGCCAAGTGGGAGTAACCTCCTCTGACCTTTGTCTTGGAAGTGCCATGTCAAGGCATTTTAAGACAGTGTAGGCAGCCAGCCAGGATTCAAAAGATGTGGTGCTTTCACTGCACGTCTTCCCAATGCTCCTACTTTGTTATAGATTGAGTCAAAGCGTTAGGCAACCCTGCCTTAGGTTCAGATTTTTGGCAGCAGCTTAAATTCAGGTGACCCGCACCTAAACCACTCCAGCTCACAGGTTCTAAAAAACAGCAAATCAGGTCTAATATAAAATGTGTTATTTATTGGATAGAGAGAAGATTAATAAACAAAAGGCCTTAAACAGAGTTACTTACTACACAGGTTAAAAAAACAAAAACAAAAACAAAACAAAAAAACCAAACCAAAAAAAAATCACCTACTAGTAGACTTACAAAAAACTGTGCACAATATAAGGGTATCCATATTATAACTACTAAAGATATAGTATAAATTAGCAGTCATTGTAACTTACCACTGATTTTATGATGGGGTACACAGATTCCTTTCACTCAGCCCCTGGGAGAGGGGCTCAAAGGCCAGCATTCCAAACCTTGAGAAGAGATCCCCTCACAAATTTCCAGGAAATGTGCATAAGACTTCTGCTTTGTAAAAATTTTGTGTATCTTTTATACTTTGTAAGGTGAAGTGTCCGTCAGTCAGAAATTCAAGGCTTATCTCCTTTCAATCTGCTCTCAAGGCAAGATGTTTATTGTCATCTGGGAATGCCACCTCCACAGCACCAGAGAGAACTCCCTACTGGTCAGATGTCCAGCTTGGGTTATCTCACCAATTAGCAGATTCATGTGAAAGGGAAAATGTCCTGAGTTATCACATCAGCTGATAGGCAGAACAGATAAGCCCTCCTGTGGCAGGGAATATCCTGCTACATACTTTCCTCTACAGAAGATAAGTTTGCTGTCCTGAAAGCATGGTTAGACTACATATAAGCCAAGCTGAAACATCTGTTCAAAATATATTTGTACTACTGTTGTCAGTGTAGTCTAAGCATTGTTTTGGTTTCCTCATGATGACTCCCATTTTCCTGTCCTCATTCTGGCTGCCCTGTCTCCCAAAGATACTGGCCTTGCACCTCTGCTTACCACTGTGGCAAGTGTTATCTAGGGTAAACCAAGAACAGTCCTAATTTTTGCCGTATATATGTATTGCATTATTGTCCATTTCTTTTCTTGGTCTCTCTATCTGACACCTGAATAATCTGTTTCTTGCTTTAAGATTAAAAGTTAAACCTAGCTTGTCTCCACCATGGCAAATTGTTACTCTATCAATATATTACCTGATTCTCTGGCCACATACAGACTTACCTGAAGTTTGTTCAGGGATGTCGGTCCTGCAGTGACTCAGATCTGCTATTTCTTAAAACTTGTCTTCTAGTAATCAGAGTGCATTTGGAGGAAGAAGAGATGGGATTTGGGATACATCAGAAGCATATACCCAGACAAGGGAACTTGGAAATACTCCCAGTCAAGTAATGCAGTCATAGCCTGAGCTGATACAGCCTTTTTCACTCCTTCCAAGCTCTCAGCTTCTTTCTAATACCTCTCTTGGGAAGGAGGGAGAGATTACTAAAGCAAGGAAGCCTGCAACTTGCTTGCCATGCACATTCCTGACTGGTTGTTGTAACTTTGATCCAAGTAAATCCCAAATAACTTCACCATTCTAGTCCCTGGTCTCTGAGGTAATTTGAATTTCCTAATCAGTATTCCCAGTTTACTGAAGTTTGCCCTCTGTAGAAAAACCATTATCACTTAATCCAAGACTATCCTCCGTGATTCTCTATGACATTCTCACAACTATTGAAAATCACATCTGACACAACACTATCTCAACATTTCCAGCACCTGTTTAGTGAACAAATATATCAAGTGAACAAATATATCAGGTGTTGTACTCAGGAAGGTATAGCACTTGGTCCCATGTACACACCTGTCTAGGACACAAAGGTCTTTTGTGCTAGTTCCACTATGGATCAGAGATACAAAGGCTCTGTCTTTGCTTCCCTTGCAAAATGCTGGTGCCAGTGTGCAGGAGTGCTGCTCTAGGTGAATTCTAGATGATGCTGCAGCAGCCTCAGCTGACTGTGATGATGGCTATGACTAATATGAGCTGGGCTCACTAATCAAGGATAGCTTGTCAGTTATGCGTGTGAACACAAAAGCCAAGCCAGTCCTCACAAGAGTGAACTTTATTCCAAATATAGAAATAATTTCAGAAGTCTCCTATGAAAAAGAGGTGGACATCTATTTAAAAAGAAAGGCCAAGCCAAATCAAATCTTTTTCTAAGCTTTTCTCTTCTTCCAGTGGAACAGTTAACTGTGTCCTAGCTGTTACTTGTGGACTGACTGATTGATGACCCTTCTGCAAATTAGCTTCCTTTTGAAAGAATATTAGCTTTCCCATACTTCATATTACCACTGTGCTTGCACTGCACCAAAATTGAATAGATTATCTTCCACTATAAGTCCAGTTCCTTGATGAGACTACTGTCCCTGTTGCCCTTACAACTGAAGCAAACTACAAGATTCACCTGTTTTCAGGAGTTCTGACTGTGTGAGGAGGTCTCCCATGACAGGTCTCGTTCCAGTGAAGTCTGGATGGCATCACGTGTCTCTCTTCCCACGGCCCTCAGGTAAATTTACTGTTCAGAAAGGCGAGAAATGGATGGTTATTTGCATGGAATAAGAGTTATCTGTATGTCCTCTTTACTAGAATAATGTTTCTTACAGAAGGAGTTACTTTGTGCTGAGGGAAGCGATTAGGGACCACTATTGTAAACACATTAGATTGTGCATTTTGCTGTTGGTCTTAGGATAATCAAGAGAGGAATTTGTTCTCTGCAGAGAGGACTGAGAGAGGCAAGACAAATTAGGGAAAGGATGAAGAGAATATGGACAAGGCAGAAACTCCACGGTGTTTACAGAACACATATTGCATTACACTTTAGTGTTCTTTCCTTCCCCAGAGGCTGCTTTCACTTATGCAATCCCCCAGGTTTGCCTAAGGCTAGGCGGGATCCAGTGGAGCATCTGGCCTACCTTCAGCCACATCCCAGCAGTGCGGGAAATGTGCAGCAGCCATGGTGATGATGTTGCTCTTCACTCTGCCAACAAGCTGATCTCACAGACAGTCACTTGAGCCACCCAAACACAGAGCTGATGAACTCCTGGCAAGGATCCCTGGATCAGACACCATCTGTTACTGCATAGGGAATAAATTTTGCCTCTGAGCTTAGCGCCATCACAACCCCCACATCAATCTTGTGTACAAGAATAAGGTGATATGTTGTACTAAGATGAAGATTCCAGATTTCTAGAATAAATTTGTCACAACTTTTAGCAAGGCTTTGGCCCTTCACAATTTCAACAACTGTGCCTTCTACTCCCCTTCCTCCTCCCTGACAGCAGTGTCAGACTATCTCTCCTCCTACAAACAATCTAACAGACCAGAGCAGGATGTTCTTCCTAAATGATGTCCAGAGTGTTGCGGAATACATTCAGCCAGACACAGCACATGATGTTGTGCACCTCATAGCACCGTGACACAGTGGACTCAACAGAGGTAAATCAGTAGGCACAGTGGCTTGGCCAGCCTTTTGAGAATCTCATTTATCCAGCACCAGACCAAGTAAAGAGCCTGGGTGCTCCACAGGCAACTCTAACTCACTGCAGTGGCCTTAATCCATCAGAGCTTCACAGGAGAACAGCATGGCTCAGGATGGAGTTGCTTGTTCTACAAGATCAGGGTGACTCAGCAGGACTTCCCCAGTCATCCATAACCCTGTGACATTTCTACTACCCTGCAAAAGATATTAACTTAAGGGCTGTGACAAGTGGGATGAGGTAGTTAGTCATCCAGTCTTTTGCTCCTTCTTCTTGCTTATGGTTCTGAGACTTTCAGTTTCTCTCTTGCCAAATTTATGTCAAACAAATTACATCATCCTGCCATGATGAAATGAGCAGAAAGGCAACAGAAGGTTGAACTCCTTAAATGTTTGAAGGGTGCACAAGAGCTTCTGGGATACACATTGTTAACAGCTTGTTGCATCCAAGTTACAGAATAGCTTGCTTCAATTTTCACTAATTTGTTAAGCTTAAAGTATTTTTATGAGCAAAATAAACACATTATACAAGCAAAGACAATAGTTCATTGTTATTCTAATTAGTCTTAAAGTTCAGTTAAAATATTATTGGTACAGTTATGATGATATTGACACAAGTACTTCAAAGTACATAGCATTAAATGATATATACAAAGTTTTTAAATAACCCCAAGGATCCTGAGGTTGTTTGCTGATGGGAACTTGCAAACAAGTCCTTCTCCAGTTGGAATGTAACACTGATTGTTTCTTCCTTCTCATCCTTGGAAAGTCTGGGGTAATTTTTACATGTTTGCCAAGAAACTTCAAACCTTCTCCTTTTTCATTGATCTGCAAGTCCATGTTATGAATAAATCTCAATACCACAATTTACAATGTCAGATAGATGTCACTTCTGAAGCCATTTCACCCAGCCCAGAGGGCTGCACTCCTCTGAGTGACTAGTGACTAATAACTGAGTACTGGTGAGCTACTATAGCCCTGGGAACACATCCTTTGCCTGTATTTTCAAGGTTGCCTCCTATGTTCCCAAGCCTATAATACTCCAAACTGTATTTCCTTCTGGGCTCAAAAGTCATTCTGCATGAAAGAACTATTTGTTATTACTATTAGTAGATGATATTATAAGTATACATATAGCATAAAGAGCTATGTATACACCAGAGCTATGCTAAAACCAAATATCCAAAGTATGTTGTCTTAAGAATTGCTGGTATTAGATAAAATAATTTTCCAGGAAGGCCAAAGAATGTCCAAACAATGCGTGAGAAGTGATAGGACTATTATTGTTAGTTAACAGGAAGCACTCTGCAGTCTGTCCCAGGCAGTGGAATATTTACATATTTACATTTAATATTTACATATTTACTGGGTTAATATTCTGTGATAGATCTTCCCAGCATATCTCCAGAACAGTCAACTGTAGAGGATGGTCCTACAATGCAGATGAGAAATGGGTGCTTAACTGTGGGAGAGCTGCCTAACAACATCTGTGCAGGCTTTTAGTTTGAAGGACTGAGCACTGATGCACAGCCCTGATACAGTTTGGTTCCCACCTCAATCACAACTTCTTATGAATCTTCTGAAAAAGTACTTAATATGGGCATTGTCTCAGTCTCTTGTTGATAAATGGAGAGTAGGGATTATCTCAGTCACTAACAGTGAGAAACTAAGGGTGGAGGCAGAAGGCTATGAATTCTTACTGAGCTAAATACATTTATGTGACCTTTTTAAAATATTTCTGGCCTCACCTAAAAATTCTATTTTTAATTTTTGCTCTTCCTTCTGAGCTAGCAGTTGGACTGATTTTTTCCCACTGTCAACTGCCTCTAACTGGAGTAAAAGTGGTATTTTGAGGAGGATGTGTACGCATCATTTGGACAGGGATTCTTACTGATGCAGTGGTTTTCCCATCTCCATCCTCATACATACTAAAGACAGGAATGGCACAGAAGCAAGAAGATCCATCACCCCCTGAGGCACAGCACTCCCATTCCCTGCCATATGGTCAGAGAGACAAGGCTGGGTGCCAAGCTCCACTCTGGCTGAGCAAATATCCTAAAGGTGGCAGAGATGTCACCACTCTTGATGAAGATGAGAAAGTGGTGTCCTGGGAAAGTAATCTATGTGGTTTTAACACAAAAAGACAGTTCTAATTTATACTGAGCATCCACTGAATTAGCAGCCTGTAATTAAAAAAAGGATCTCAGCTGGTATCCCTAGAGAGAATCCTCAGTATTAAGGTTAAATTAATGCCTTGAACTACAGAGTACTTCTTTTTAATTTACATGTCTCAACTAGTTTTTAATACTATTGTGATGAGAGAGGAAATGAAGGCTTAATAATTAGTAGGCACTCCACTCTTTAGCTTGCTCTTGTCTTATTACCTTTGAGCTTCAGGGTCTCATCCTTCTACTTCTTTGTGAATTTTACAATTGACCTCAAAACTAGAAGCCCTCAGTCCTTATTTCATCTGCTATGTTAAAATAGATTCCAAAGACATAGCCTGTTCATGCAGATAATTGAGTGCAGCCTTGAGTAAGAGGGGAGAAATGAATGGATAAATATGGATGGCTGTATTGGTAGTCTCAGTGGAAAGAGATTAAGCAGTGAGAAACTGGAAATTACTAGCGTGGGAAAAACATCAGTGCAGGCAGTTTGAGAATACAAGTGTGTCTCACCAAGAGGTAAGAATGCATAAGCTTTTTTTGCAGAGAAAGAAAATAAAAAACACAAAATCCCATCACATCAGCCATCTTTGGACCTCTTTAGAAGAAGCTGAATCAAAAAGGCCATTGCACTGATACACATCTAGCTCCTGTCATAACAGCCATGGAAATCTATGTGAGAAGAATGCCAGTCCTCTGCAGAGATGTGTTGCTGGGATGAGGGAGAGATGGAACCAATGAGGAAGGGGGAGCTCAAGCACTGCTTTGCACTGTCCTCTTCAGTGAATTCCTAGCTCACCAATACATCAATACCAATATATCTGTGGGAATACACACCTTCTGCAGTCCATTTCCTGCCCAGTAAGTGCTCCTTTACTGCGTTGCAAGGCATTTCACAACAGTGCACCTTCATTCTACTATTGGTTCTAAGCTGAAGAGACTCTTCAGATCTAAGCCATCATAATTCAAATGGACATTTCAGTGTGGAGAGGAAATTTCTGTCTTCTTTTACATGTATGTTTCCCACATAGAGAAGTCTTGAAAGAAACTTCCATCTTCTTTCATTTATGTGTTTCCTCTGTAAGGAAGTCTTAGAACAGCCTTCAGAAATAAATCTGTTCTCTCAGCCTCGGAAGTCAAATGAGCTCATACTTGGGCCCTCTCCTCTTCTTTCCATCTCTTCACAATAGGTTAAGGTTTTTTCCAAAATGTGTAACACTCTGGGCTCTTTAACAAGTAGTATATTTACCAGTTCTTCCAGTGAGACCATTATTAGGGCAATAATTAAACACCTCTGAAAACGTCATTGGTATTTTCTTCTTTATTATCCTGATATTTGTGTTTCCCCATCATGATCACCTCCTCCAAAGTTTCTACTGATAATTACACTAATTTTTGATTTCCCTGATGTACCCATAAGCAGGAGATATGTCATGAGATATCAAAACTAATGTTCATGTTCATTAACAGGAAACTGGGAACTGGTGAAATCTGTAATAGCCACCCACCTATTAATCATGGTGACTGAGTCTCAATTACTCTGTAGCCTGTAGAAAGAGCTATGCAGCATGATACTGGGACACTGATATGAATGCCATATTGGTAGTTCTTTTGCATTTATTATCTCTGTGTAACTTTCTTCAAAATCTGGAGCTGTCAAAAATCCATTTTCAAAACCTTTCCTGATAATAATTTTGCAAAAGTTAACTGTGGAGAAATAAAAACAGAAAATGTCTTGACATTTTTATTTTGGAAAGTTTACAGACTTCAAAATTCTAAATGCTAATGTTATGACATGAAGATATTTTGACTTGTACATTATTATATAATTTTCTGGTGTCCTTGATTTTGCATTTTCCATGCATTTTACAGTTCACATTTCAAACTCTGACCTGGAGAACACTGCAGCTAAAAAAAAAGCTGCCAAAACATTTCTTTAATCTTTAACGACAACAGTTATTTAAGAATAGTCTGACATTCTACATGGGATTCATTTCAGGTGTTATATGGATAAATTATATGAAAAATCCCCTCATAGTCAAGTTAGAGCACTGTTGAAGTTATTTTTTCTACTTTGTTTTAGACCTCAAGCTTAAGACAAAAAGAAAAGCACTCCATGAGGGCCTCATTCAGTATATGATATAGGCATTCTTTGTCATTTGAGAGATACAAGGGTATCTAAGATCCTGAAGGAGACCTGTTTCCACCTGGAGTGGCAAGGCAGGTGGGACAGCCTGGTCATCTCAGCATTGGAAACAGAGTGAATCTAAGGTGTCTGATACTTTCTTTTTCCATTTTTTTCCCTTTTTATTAGTAGAAAGTAAGACTTTAAAAAACTCTTCAGCTACTATAGATATCCAGAGTGGATTCAGCTGACTAAATTTAGATGTCTACTGCCATATGGGACATTTTAGGGATCCCACTTGCCTTTCAGCTGTCTTTCTACATTGGCCTGTGCTACCTGTGTGTCTTTTTTTATATCTGCTTGCCCCATGAGGGTTCTTAGATATCCCAGAATAGGTCACATGGCAGAAGGTGCCCAAATTTTAGCATCAAGATCCTGCCCTTGAGGTGGCATTAATTTCCAGATTAAGACACCTAAATTTTAAGTTTCTGTATGTGCACCAAATGTCCAAGATTCCAAAGGCCTCGATGCCAGCAAGAGAGCCTGGAGAGCAATCCTACTGTCTAAATGTAGCAGTTATGGTCACTTGGGATCATAGTATCATAGAATCAGAAAGGTTGGGAAAGACCTCCAGGATCACCAAGTCCACTGTTGCCTCCCAGCTACAGACATGGCCTGCAGCTACTCAACAGCCAGCTGGCCCCTGGGAATTGTGTCCTCACTGCCTGACCTGTGAGGATGGTCCAGGGCCTTCAAATGGCACCAGATAGGCCAGGGGAGCAGTGTCTGGAGTTCTGCAGGATGCACACTGGCACTGCTGACAGACATGTAGATGTTGTAATGTGGGGCCGACACCCACCCCTACAGCTGGTGAAGTATAAAACATACCTATGTCAAGCTACTCACTACTGACCAGATAAAATATTTAGATCTTAAAAAAAAAAAAAAAAACCAAAAAAAAAAACCACCCAAGGGATGTTAATTACAGATCTCAACAGTTATAAAATAATAAAAAATCCAGCAATTTAAATAATATAGAAACAGTAGAAAAAAGACCTTGAATTGAGGGAAACTAAAACAATTTCAAAATGTTATTTTACTGTGTGAGAAATCTTGAAAATTGTTTCATTTTTGCAAGCAGAAATACTAAAACACTCATTCAGCTCAGTAGCTGAAAAGTCTGTGGATTTCAGGCTGGTCTGCTCTGGGGGACCTGCCCTTTACATTCACAACTACGCAACACTTCTGAAAGCCAGAGCACACAAGGATGTCATTCTTAACCTGTTTTCACTGGAGACACCTTCATAAAAATCTGCACTATTCAAGTCTGAAAAAAGACTTAACTATTTTAACTCAGACACAGGCATGAGATCTTGCTCAGATTTTGCAGAATCTAGCAGACTCTGGGTTTATACACCGTAATTTTGGAGAGACTCATCTTTCAAAATATTTTTTTCAAGGCTGCAGCCTCCTGATATTTTTTGAAGCTACAGCTCCTAATAAATAAGCTGATTTTCTCTATAACTTTTTTGGGGGTATGGTTTGCTAGAAAAAGGTATGTGTGAAATTTTGGATAGATTGCTTGAGTTTGGAGAAAACCGAAGAGGAGAAAATTGATCTTAGTTACACCAACATTACTATGGAGGAACTCCTGTCTCTGCAACAAGCACAAGAAATGGTGATTGGAGATGCTGAAAAATACGCTGAAGAAGAAGAAGCTAATGAAATGTGGATTTGGAACATTTACTCATTCTAAACCTGTTGGAAAGAAAAAGAAAGGAAAGAACCTGCTTTATATGCAACCAGCTGGAAACATCACCCCCCAATAAGGGAAAAGCTTATGGATCAGGCAATGTATACTCAGAGAATCATGGTTATCCAGAAAAAAATGCGCAGCTTCTTAATTTTATAGAGCTCATAACTGGAGCTCTGAGGAAACTTTGGTACAGAATGAGAAAAACCGCAGGTAAAATTCATTGAAAAATGAAGATTTGTTAGTTCCCATTAACCTGCTCGCTGCCAGTATGTGGCTCATACTAAAGACTTGATGATGATGACTTTGGCCCCCTGGAAAATAAGAAGTCGAAGAACTTTTATTATCTGCAGGTTATTTCAGAAGGTAAAAAAATAAAAGGAAAATAACTAATTTACAATTTACATTCCTAATGTCTAATCTATTTTTTCCATTTCTTAGCCCCATTTAAGTTCTTTAGGCTTCTACTTCTTTCAAGCAGTTGCCACTCATTAGCTTTCTTTCTTTCCCTTCCCTGGTTTTTCATTCCTTCATTAAATGTGATGCCCTAAATGTTCCTATATCCTTCAGTCTCATAACCTGTGTTTCTGCCTCCTAAAACTCGTTGGCATCCTTCTCTTCTTAGAATGCATGAGTTGGGTATGCTGGCTTAAAGACACTGCTTGAGAATACATATCGTGTGCTATGCACCAAGTGCTTGCATACACAGCATCGATTTGCACAAGTACTTTCAGCTGTCATCACACATTTCAAATTCATGCATGCTGTTTTGTCATCCTTCTGTACCTTTCAGCATTGTTTCTTCTCTCTTTTTTTTTTTTTTTTTTTTTTTTTCTCTTTTCATCCTGAACATATGTTCGATTAGCAGGGATAGTCTTCAATTGAATCTGGATTTTAAGTCCCACTCTCTAAGTCCTTTTTATTCTCTCTCTTTCTATATTTATGGTACTAAGCTTGTGCTTGATTGGGTTATTCTAAAACAAATTTCTGTGCAATATGACCTGCAGGCTTTCAATAGTGTGCTGTTTACTTTCTCATCAATGAGGTGCTCCATTTAAGAGAAAATTCTCCAATCTCAGTAATGTACAAATACAGTGCTCTGGAAACTTGTTCTGACATTCAAAATTTTTTCCAGGCTGTTGATACAGAAGGTATATTCTGTCCAGGGTAATCTTAAATTTTTTTTTCCAGATAAGACCTTGTGAAATGGGATGGTTAGTACTTAAGTAAATCTACAAATATCTGTTGCATTGCTTAATTTTAGCCCTTATAGAAAAACAAATCTTCTGGCCAGTGTTTTTTCTTCAGTAATTCATGTATTGTCCAGCATGGGGATAACTGGAAGCTTATTTTGATTAACTCACTGACTTTTCAAAATGTTTTTTCCCACAATTTTCTGAAAGAAAAGCAAGAAATTGATTAAAAAATGAGGATACACTCATGAAATAATAGTGAAAAATCCAGCCCTGTGAGCAGATATTTACATTATTTTTCACCGTTCTCTTAATTCTTAGAGGTTGTTTTGTTTTGTTTTTTTCACAGAACATTTCCAAAGATTGACACTTCCTAGTCTGAGGGCCACAGTAGTATATTTTTTTATTAGGATCTTCAGTAATTTGCTTTTATCTTAGTTTTACCTCAGCTATTCATACCTCCCAACTTACGGTTTACTTGAGACAAATTATGAATCTACTTAAGTCAAAGTGAAATATACCACTCTTTAACTGGAAAAGGGCGCCCTGCTTTTTAGCTTTAGTTTCTGTAAATTGGTTTTATGTTGCTAGTGAAAGTCACAGACATTACTTAGTGGAGAGCACAGAGAGCCAGTCACCACGGCTCAGCTGGCATGAAGTAACTTGCCTAGCTGCAGTAATTCAATCATGCTCAATTATGGGGCCACATCATCAATTTTATTGCTGTAATTTTCAAGAGTAGGTGAAGCCTACAGCTTATATAACTCTGGGAGGAGATTGCCCTAAGATATGATCAAGACCAGCTGGATTGTATGCATTCAGATTTCCAAACCTATTTGTGTAAGTTTTCTCTGTACCTAATATTTCAACATTTTTTGATGTATATTTTTACTGATGACAGGCTTGATACCACTGTAAGTTATCTCAGTCACTTCTGAAACATTATTAATTTCATGTCTTCCTTATTTATGAGTAGACCTGGTTTCTTCCCTCTGGTAAGCTTCCAAAAGCCGTTATACTGCTTTCATATCTCTGGCACATATTAACTCATTTTGCTGCTTTGCTCCCAGATATCAGTTTTCACTGCAAACCTGCAAAATTTAGCAGCAATCCACTGAAAAGCTGATAATATTTTCAGAAGTAAGATCCTGTTTTCAGTGGCTCGGTTCCCACAAGATGTCATATTATAAAAACATAAACAATAACTATGATTACTAGTATTTCCCTTGGGGTCAGGAGAATTATGAGTCTGGTCTGCTAAGTTCTGATGAAACTTTTCATTTCCACCTGTTTTCTATGCAAAACTAAACAATGGTGTTGATTTTCTTCATAGAATGATAGAATATCTCAAGCTGACCCAGAAAGACCATTGCGTCCAACTCCATGTTCATCATAGGACTAAATTTCTATATTTTAGGACTGTTCAAAGAAAAACTCTAAGGGACAGGGTAAAATTACCTTTCTCATAACTGAAATGGTCATTCCTGCAAAACTACTCATTTTTATAAAACTTAGATGTTTTCAGTCACATTCTTTTACATGTGTTGGTGATGACCATCAAGTTATGTGACTCAGTGCAGATGTTGAAGGGTTTCAGGGAATCTTGGTGTTCATGCTGGCTATCCAGAAGGAGTGGACAGACTTTACAACTTCTTTTAAACTTCCTCTGAATATACTATGGAGTTTCTCTCCAACCAATAGATACAATTCGCATACTTCTAACTTTCCCTTGCTCCAATGATATATGTGCCTGTCCTACATCACTTTTCTTTGCCAACAGGGAGGCTCATCAACTCTGACATTGTCACAGATATCAAGAAGGATCTTGAAGGTTAAGAAATTATGAGAATGGGAACAGGTGTTATTATTTCCCAAAACCCACTTATGGGAGCTCAAGGCCGCAGCCAGACCCCCCTGAGGGCCTAGTCTTCAGCCTATGGTTGTAGAAAATATTCAGCAATTTCTTCCACCCATGTCTTTTTCCATGCAGCCTGTATCCCATTGTTTTGAACTGTCAAGCAGTGCTAAATTGTTTGGAGCTGATCTTCCATCTTGATGCTCCCTGTCAGTACAAGCCCATTGGTACCAAGGCACAAAAGAACAGCTGGCATCCTATGTCTGTAGTCTGCTTTGTGCACTGAGAACTTCTTTTTCATTGTTCCCAGGGGTTTCTTTTGTTTGTCTAGGATCGCTTTTTTTTTGTTTGGGGTTTTCGGTTGTTTGGATTTGGGTTTGTTTGGTTCATGGTTTTTATTGTTAGTGTTGCTTTTTGGGGGAGAATGAAAGCTTATTTCTATTTCCTTCCCCTGTAGATTACAATTAGAGGGATCAATGTTTTTAGGGGAAAAAAAACCAAAAAACAAAAAACAGGAGATAACTACATTATTCTTTGACTAGGGAGTTTTCAATCATTTGAATATATGTCTTGAAGTGTATTGTACTATAATTACAGTGGGGTTTGAGTCTCAAGAGGGCCTTACAAGTACCTTTTCAAATTTAAATTGATCAAGGCTAACAACAGTAATAAAAAGTCCAACTATAAAAAGTTTTTAGAGTTTTTAGGATACTGAGGTTTTATGCATATTGTCTCTGCTGTTAATTCACTGAGTGCCCAAAGCTTTACACTCTTCTCAGGTGAAATCATTTTATTTTAATGTAATTTCAGTTAAAAATGGTGTGATAACACTTCTTCCTTTTAATTGAAACAGACAAAAAATTCTTGCTAGTAGTTAAGAAATTTTATATTAACTGCTTCATTTGTAGGAAAAAGACAATTTTATTAGCTAATTATTTCACTTTTTTAAAAAACTGAGTGAGGGAAATAATATTCCTAAAGTCTTTGTTGTGTTGTATGTACTTGTAGTGGTTTCACGTTCACTAAATTTTGGTCTTGGTACTTACTCTTTCTGTGGGAGAGAGAGTAGGAGAAAAACAAAGCAGGCTCAACTTTAAAATTAACAAATAGTTTTATCAACACACACTAAAAGAATAGGAAAAAAAAGAAAGTTGGAAAAAAACATAAAATGGAATGAAACTTCAAAAACACTCTTCCCTCCCCCTACAAGCTGTTCACTTTCTTACAAAACAACATAAAGAGACAAAACTTGTAATTTTCAGTCAGTTTCACTATCTGACAATAGTCTTTCATCAATTCATTAGGGCAAGAGTATCTTCTAGAGTCACAGATCCTACTGAAAACTTAGAACAGTTCTCTTGTGGGTTTTAAACTGTCACAAAAACAACCGCCTGGAGAAACCTGCCTTTGTGACCCCTCCCAGGAGCAGTTTCTTAAGCCGCTTATGGGTCATGGGTCTTAGACTTTTGCATACTGGGGTGTCACCTTTTAAAGATGAATAACTCCAAAGCAAAGGATTCTTCACCTCAAGGTACAGAGACATCTTCTCACTTCTTCACTGGTGCAGGGGGCTTCTCATCTTTATCTCTGTTCAAGCATCTTATAGGATTAATACTACTTAGTCCATCACAAATACCTTTGCTCAAATCCACACACAAATTAAAACAATCATCTCCCCAAATGCATATCTTTCCCATGATTTAAAGGAATGCTCTATATTTAGAGTTCATTTCCATGGCTCAAGTAAGATTAGAACAACCAACTCTTCAACCCTCTGTCTCAATAGTCTTTTCACTCTTGCTTTACTGACTTCATCCTGGTTTTTTTTCTTTATGTTCACTCTGTCCTTTCTTACTCTCTCAGAGAAGGGCCAAGCTCTGGAAGCTTCATGTTGCTAAGAAAGAGTTAAATCTGCTCGGAGTCTTTGTCTCTCCCTCTGTAGCTCGTGGTGTTGGATGTTGGATGTTCAAGGCCGTGCTGGTGAGGGAGGAAGAACTCACAGAAACATCAGAGATTGGAGCACTCAGGCAGTCTGGAATCACAAAAAAGAGGCAGGATCATAAATGTCTTCTCAGCCCACCCCTTCGTGTAAATCAGGGTGGCTTCGGCCCAAATGGTGCCCATAGCTCTTATCAGGGCCCAGCAGAGCTCTGTCCCTGCTCCAGAGAAGTTTAAAGAAAGCAGCTGTTACAAAACAGCAACCTCTCCTTCCCCCGCTTCACCCAGGAGCCGATGGAATCCGGCCAGGACTCAGGCCAGATCCCCCCAAAAGGGGGGAGCAGCAGGCCAGCTCGATGTTACCTGTCTCTCTCTGGCCAAAGGAAGAAAAAAAAGGACGAACCTACAGGAAATCAAGGGGGTTTATATGGTACTTCCCAAAGTTGCAGCCAAGAATTTCAGTGGTCACAACAGACGCCAATCTTCCAACTAACTCTCTGATAGGTCCCTGTCTCTTCCAAAAAAATTCCCAGGTCCTGACCTGGAGAATTATTTTACATTCTTCTATAACTAAAAAACCAAACTGTACTAACCCATGACAGTACTTCAGGATGAAATATTTTCCTGTGTCTGTTGTTGTCCATTATTTGTTGTTCAGCCCAGAGGCTTGCCAAGATGAGTATCTCTCTTTCATCCCTTTGGAGAGATGACTGCTGTATCATACTCTGCTGGAACTGAGTACATACCCTTCCCAGCAAATGAGTTTATACTCTTCCCAGCTCTGTGCGGCAGCTAGACGGTCCTGAGAAACACCCAGGCATGGTGAGATTTGTTTCTTTGTCAGGTTATGCCTTTTCCTCTCACACGGGTTTATCTTACCCAAGTGATACACTAGCTGTGTTACCAACAGCATTGACTGAACCATAGTGGTTGTCTGAGGTAGTATTTGGATACACAGATGAGAAGCTTAACCAAAAGGCATCCTGCTTCTGTCAGCAGAGCCACTTGTGGGGAAAATTCCTCTGCTGGGGGAACTTGGGCTTTTCCAGGGACTTGAAATTGCATCATATACATATCTGTTAATGCTACTTCTTGCTGGCTTTTAGTGCTGTCTTGCCATGCTTTCCACTTTTCATTCTTAAATATTTCCACTTCCATCAATCTTGTCTTCCATTCCCTCCCCAGTTGTAGTAATTCAATCATGGTGAAATAAGAGTCAGAGCTTAATTAAAGTTCACAGTTGTCTTCAATCTGGAAGATGGTGTGGTCTTAGTATTGGGTATGGTAGAACCCCAAAACCACTTCTCAAGAGAGTATAGCCTGAAGTAGCTCAAAGCATCATCAGCCCATCATTACTAAATTAATAATTTGATTCCCAAATTACATACCTATAACAGCTGCCAGTCCCTCTGTCTTTCAGTCCTCCAGAGAGTTCTAGTTTTGGTGTAAAAGAATCAATTCAGGAGCATCACAAAGCTAGAAATGGTTGGGGTTTTTTTACCTCTGAAGGGAGGACAACACTGGGAAACATAGGAAAATGTATAAAAGGGAAGATTTCTCATGTGATTTTTTTCCCATCAGAACATGGGTATCATCAGACTATTTATTTGCCTCCTATCTCCTTGACCATTCCTGTCTGGAAGTCTCTTTTGTATGCATATCCTCAGATATACAGATCCTCAGGATTCTGTGAGGAATCTTCATTTTCTCATACAGGTTGTTTCAGACATTTTGTCCTTCTTTTCCAAGTTAGAATGAAAGCAGATATCTGAGCACCTGAGTGCTCCAAAGCCTTTTTCTGCTTAATTCTAGTACTGACAGTTTGAGGGTGACTAATAAATTGTTTGAGCTTTTTACAGAAAATGGCACACATAGCAGCATATGGATGAGCCTGTACTACCATCAACTCCCTTTACAGTCAATAAAGAGAAATAGGCACTTTTGGCTTATGATTCATCTGATCTTTTCCAGCAATCCACTTAGGAGAAGATGGCTTGTGTCCTGTAAGCATTTATTCCTCTCTGCTGAGAAGGCACAAAATGTAGACATGTCAGATTTTAATGCATTTATTGTAGGCATCCATGGAGAAGAGTGGTGAATATCAAAGGATTAGGACTCTGATAAATTTCTGGGGGAGATTCTCTGTGGGCAGCATTTCTGCCCTGGCAAATGTAAAAAACAGATATAAAACTGCTTCTTACTTTTCAGCAAGCACTTACATAATGAAGCTGCTCCAAAGAAAGTAGACTGACTTCTGTGTGTTTGCTTTTTGTAATCAGTTTCTTACATACACTTTTGTTGGAGGAAAATTTCCACCTATTTTCTGAGACTTGACATTATTCTTGGCTCATTGCACCTAAAGCATGCCCTTCTCTTGAACCTGGATCCTATTGTCTTGGTTTCAGTTGATATAGAGTTCATTTTCTTCGTAGTAGCCGGTGTAGTTCTGGGTTTTGGATTCAGTATGAGAGTAATGTTGACCGCACACTGATGTTTTGGTTGTTGCCAAATAGTGCTTAACCTGGGTCAAGGAATTTTCATTTTTCCGTGCTCTGTCAGTGAGGAGCTGCACAAGTTGCCTTGAGGACATCAGGGACAGCTGGCCCAAACTGTCCAAAGGGATATTCCATACCACAGAATGCCAAGCTCAGTACACAAACTGGAGGAAGTTGATCTGGAGGGAACAATCGCTGGGGGATTGCTGGAAATGGGGCAGGCATTGGTTATTAGGCCTTGAGCACTTGTATCATGAATTGCATGGGTTTGGTCTTGGGTTTTATTTCTCCTTCTCTCTCTCTCCCTCCCCTTATTTTTTTTTTTTTTTTGTTATTTGTATAATTTTATATTGTTTCAATTATTAAACTGTTCTATCACAAGCCATGAATTTTGGTGTGTTTTTTACTTTTATCTGATTCTTCTTCCCATGCCGCCATAGGGGATGGTTTGGGAAAGTTCCTGAGTGGTCTTTAGTTGTGGGCTGAGTTAAACCAAGATACCACAACTCAGAGAAATCCCCAGGCACACTCATGCAGCTGAAAGGATTATACCCACTTGCTTTCTCATTATCTCTGTGAAACTCATAAACAAAAAATATAAGAGCCTTGCTTGTCTTTCCTACTGGCAACCTCAATACCTTCAAACTGCTCTCCTCTCAGTTATACTTTGCAGTACTTTTCCACATTTTCCCTTTCAGCCAGGCTCTGAACAACCACACTGTTGCAAATAACCCCCAGACCAGTGGCATTAGTGTGGTCCATTGTCCAAATATAATCAGATGCATATGTTTGGCCTCTTACAAAGACATGTTTTACCCATTTCATTTATAAATATGCAGTTTCCTAGTCTGATACCTGGTTTTTCACTCAGATTTTTGGGCATGACTGAGACAGAGAGAAATTATGTGCCAGTCTGACCAATGTGAGTCTGATTAAACTAAGAAATATTATTTCCTTTAGCCAGGGCATCCCTGAAAGTGTACATGATTTTGGGGTAATAAGTGCCACACATGTTTCAGTAGATATAGCGGGATTTGGAGGTTTGGTCAACATTCTTATCAGCACAGGATGAGGCATACCTCATTTAAAAAACAGTTAAGGTAGCTGACTCAGTTTTGATTAATTCTTCTCATTTCCTCCTTTTTTTCTTGTCAGTTTATCCAAAACTAAACACATCCATTTCTGTCTTTCCATATCTTAAAATTACTGCTTTCTGCTGCCACCGTACCCCACCCCCAATGTATTTCAGTGTGAAAAGGCAACACATTCTCTCTTTGACATGAAAGTTGTTCTCATAATTATTTTTATTGATTAACTGAATAGAAAAGAACATGAAGCACACATATGCCCAGTGTCTGACAATCTGTTACTTTCAGTTGCAAAAAACAGTAGCAATCTTAGATATAATGACACCAATTATCTTCTCTCCAAGTTGCACAAGAAAAAGCCCTCTCATATAACAACTAAAGCAGTACTGGGAGGAGGGATTTCTTCCCTGTTAGGCACTGTGCGCTACTGTGAAGGGCAATGTGCAACATGTGACTCATACTCCACTGTTGCAATGAAAGCTTTGCACAATGGAAGTAACTCATGCAAAACTTTCAACAAATGTTTAACCTCACATGGGTCCTACATGGAGTTTTTGTGCCTCATGTAGGTACTTATATGAGCATGCCTGGAATAGAGGGGCATCCCAAACCACTGTTCCCGGAAGTGTTTTCACTCTTCTGTGTAGAGAGGGAACCTTATAAATGTCTCTAAGGATCTGGAGGGATAAATGTCTCTAAGGATCTGGAGGGAGGTATCAAGAGGTTGGATGGAGCCAGGCTCTGCTTGGTGGTGCCAAGCAATAGAAAAAGTGGCAATGGGCAGAAACAGATACACAGGAAATTCCACCTGATCACGGGGAAGAGCAGTCCTTACTGTTCAGGTGACCCTGTGGTCCTTTCCAAACTTTCCCGTTCTGTCATTCTGTCCCTATTCTGGCCCTATAGAATTTAGGGACCCAATTGCCAGATGTACACTGAGAAGAGGAATTGAGATTTCCCTCACTACCCAAGGCAAAAGACTCTGTATCTTCCTCAGGCCATCAGACCCTGTCTATGGTTCAGTCCCAGTTTTGTGCTGACTGAGATGTTCAGAAGATGTGAACATTTTACCTGTCTTCTTGGACTTGAAATGATGGATGTTCCATGTCCTAGGCATCTGCTATAGACCACTGAAAAAAAGGTGGCAGCTAAACTGACCCTGATAAAACTGCATCATCCACAGGTAAAGTGTTTTTGGAGGACATGTTTAAAGCTGACCACAGTAGGAACATCAGGAGAAGCCAATGTAGCAACTGTAGCCCATGCAGGTACTGACTGATATGAGGCTCTTCAGTGGCATGTAAGGGCCATATCTCCAAGGGGAGATCTTGGGCAGTTTGCTCAGGCTGAGACATAAAACGTTAAAGTTTTAAATTTTAAGCAGGATTTAGCCCAGCTGTACACACCACCTCTAAAGCTTGAAGTAATTTCCTGTGTACAGTAGCTGTTATATTGCACCCTGTTTCCCTTATATTCTGTCCAAGAATTAAAGAACACATTGTATAGAAAGCTACTCCTTTATTCGAAGAACAAATTCCAGTGTCTGGGTAGGACTTTGTTTCCGTTCTTACATACCTTTGCTTTCACTAAATAAAGTCATTAACAATGTGAATTGTCAGTCTTTTATTCCCACCACTGATTCTTGCTAAGTCTCTTAGCTATACAAAGATTCCTTTGGTACATTCTCCCCATGAAATACTCATATACTCTAATCAAATCACCTCTCAGTATTCTTTTTGATAGCTAAACATACTGAGCTCTTCAAGCCTTTTATGTCAACAGAAAAACTATACTCTTCTGAGCACCTGTTAACTCCCATGTGGCACTCTCACACATAAAAGAAGGGCAGTCCATGCATAAAGCTGAGACAGCTGCATCTTCAGAATACTTTGGGCAGTCATTCGATTTTCTTTCTCTGTCTTCTCTTTAAAAATAGACAGATAAATAAGTAGTTATTCTAAATTAAAAGGTATTTTAAAATCTCTGCGTCTTCTGGCAGGCAGCAGAAAAGCTACTGCTTTGGATTTGAGTGTTTTTTAAATTGTCTTGTACTTTTAACAGTCATTTGTACTTGAATGAAACAAAAATAAGCTGTTTCAAATTCTGATTTTCTTCCAGGCTGCAATAATTTACAACACGCTGCTGATGCAATTTTAGAAAATTGGACTTTTCATTTACTCCACCCTGTTCATTTTAACATACATTGCAAGAATTTGACAGGCTGAATCCTTAAAGCAGGATTAAATAATCTTAAAATAGAGTCAAGATTATGTCACTTAAGAGTTTCTCCCATTTCAGGATGTTTTCGAGATATTCCTAAATGGCATGTATGTGTTTCTGCATTAGGTTTGTATGGCCAAGCTTTGGTAGCAAGGGGGGCTCCAGGGGTGGCTTCAGTGAGAAGCTACCAGAAGCAGCTCCTTGCCTGGCAGAGCCAATCCTTGGTAGCTCCAAAGATGGATGTGCTGCTGATCAAGGCTGGGCCAATTAGAAATGGTGGTAAGACCTCTGTGATAACATATTTAAGAAGAGAAAAGTAGTTACGGCGCAGTTGTAATTGCATCCAGAGAAGAGGGGAATGAGAACAGGTGAGAAGAACAACCCTGCAGACACCAAGGTCAGTGAAGAAGGAGAAGGAGGAGCTGAGAATCCCCTGCAGCCCATGGTGCAGCCCATGGTGCAGCCCATGGTGCAGCCTGTGGAGGTCCAGGGGGATGCAGAGACCCACCCACAGCCCATGGAGGAGATCCATGCCAGAGCAGGGGGATGCCTGAGAGGAGGCTGTGGGAGGCCCATGGAGAGAGGAGCCCCTGCTGGAGCAGCCTGCCCTTGAAGGACTGCAGCCCGTGGAAGGGTGAATCAGGTGCAGCAGTTTGGGGAGGACTGTTGCCCGTGGGATGGACTCACATTGCAGCAGTTGGTGGAGAACTGTTGCCTGTGAGATGCACTCATGTCCAAGAAGTTCATGGAAAACTGTCTCCCATGGAGGGGTCCCCATGGTGCAGCAGGGGAATGACTTCTCTCCCTGAGCAGCAGGGGAAAACACAGGTGACAAACTGACCATAACCCCATTCCCTGGGGACGGAGGGAAGGGATTTTTTTAATGTCTTATTTTACTTCTCAGTATTCTGCTCTGTTTTTGTTAGCAATACATTCAATTGATATCTCTATTTCTACCCTGTTTTGCCCACGACAATATTTGGCAAGTGATCTCTCCCAGTCCTTACCTCAACCCATGAACCCTTCATTATATTTTCTCTCCCCTGTCCAGCCACAGAGTGTGGTGACAGAGCAGCTTTGGTGGGTGCCTGGCACCCAGTCATCCTCAACCCACTATCGTTTCCTATTTGGGGTTATTTTGATTTGACTTTTTATCCTTCCTTTAGTATATTGGTTAACACATTTTGGGGATTAAGGCTCCTCTTACTGTATCCCTACACTTCCAACATCTGTTTTGGGTTGGTCTCAAATTCCTTTGTTCAGTATCTTTCAGTTCTTTATCTCAGAGCATAATGAGTTGTGATTTACCCTTTTCCCTCGATAATACAGCCAGATCTCTACTAATGGTAAATGATAGTGATACCTTCTGTAAAGAGTTAATTTAAAAATATTGAAGTCTACTGCAAGTGGGATTTTGCAGCCACCTTCATTTCTATTTCTACTTCAAACTTTCTGATGGACCATTATTTGACTAAATATTACTCTTTCAGTAATATTTAGTCAAAGAGTTTCAAGAAAAATCTGATCTCCTGAGACACAGAGAGTGAAAAAATGTAACATCAGGAGTCAAAAAGGTGAAATAAAATTATTCTTGCTAAAATGCATCTGACTGTAAAAGAAAACCTGAAGTATAAATCTACCACATGGTAAGCTGAAGCTGTAAGTTGGATTTGTATGCCCTGTCCACATGGTTAAATACTCTAACCTGACCTAGAATTCCCTCTAGTCCAGTTTTCTGGTCACCAAAAGTTCTTAGAAACTGAAAATATTGCTAATACAATAAAAATACAGCATATTCTCTCATTCTTGTTCTATGAGGGTAACAAAAGTTGGTCTGTTTTATATTTTTTCCATCAGTGACAATAAAAACTTTTATTGTTTTTCAGCTCATTCTGGGCACAAAGTTCCCCATTGAGGAGCCAAATAAAACCCTTCCATTCTTGCTCAGGGGGTCCATTGGAAATGGCTGGGCAAGATTCCCTGTAAGTAGTTTAATATTAGACAGCTGTAGATGACCACCTTAAAAGGAAGTAAGTTTAGAATACCAGTCACATTGTCCACAGAAAGATGTCATTCACTATCTTGTTTGACTCTCCATCCTGCAGAGGCACTTGTTTCTGTAGATTACAGGAAAAGAAACTGCTCCTGTCTGATTTATTAAAATGGTTGGGAGTTCACTGGGATTTCTTACCTCTGGGATAGCTATCTGAACTCCCTCTCTGTGATTCATGGGAGTCATAATATGTCTCTGAGGACTGACCAGTGGCAGTAACTTTTATTGTGTCCGTGGTGTATCACAGCAGAGTTTTCAAATTAGCAACATTTTCAGATTAAATATAGATGCAAACATACTGTGTTTCCCCTTTCCTGTGCTCTAGATGTAAAAGAACCACTTATTTAAGCTAATTAGAATAATTGAATCCCTAGGCCATAAGAGTGCCCTCAGCTCAGTTCCTTAGGAAACGGCAAGGTAACTGAAATGGGCTTATATGGTCACCATTTAGCATAGTGCTGTGGGGGAGTAAGGGCAATGGGAAAACTCAGGACAGCGTCTCACATGAATTTGACTGAAATTATTTCAAGAAAAACTCCCTGTAATATTCAAGCAAGGCTGATTTGCACTCATGCTTTCTTCTTGTTGCTCTTGCAAATTAGTGTCTTTTGTATTACTGCTTTGGTTAGATTTCAGTCGGATCTTTAATTGTATGATGATGTCCTTTTTAATAAACCTTATCTGCTTGAAGGTCTGAAGCCACCAAAGCACTTTTAAAAAATGACTGGTTACTAGGCAAACAAAATCTGCAGCAAAATATCCCTGAACTCTAGCAAGACATTTGCCACTATTTTCCTCTGAGCTTTGGAAAATGATTTGACTTTCTCCTCTCCTTCCCACTTTAATGCATGCTGCTTAGAGCCCTTAGTTTCCTGGACTATGTTACTCCATGCAGCTCCTGTGAATGAGATGGAGTTTGTAGAAAAAAGAACTGCAGGCAGATCCACAATGACATTACTTTAGCAGCACAGCTTGATGTACTCAGCAAATAAAATATAGTCTTCACTGGTGGTAGAAGATAAAATTTAGCTTCCACAAGAATGCCCTAATTTGCCCTAATGTTCTTTCGTCTCAGTCTTCCTTGTGATCAGTAGACTTTCTGCCAAGGAGCCACGCTGTGCTGAATAGAAGCACACAGAGTTCAAAACACTTCAGCCTTAATGCAAAGCCCTCATTAAGAAACATGAAATGCACTATTTGATATTATAAAGTTATGAGCAATGAGAAAAGTGAATTCAATAGCTACAAAAATCACCACAGACAAATTTGTCCTTCCCACAGTCCAAATTTACATTCTACTTTGGCATCTCCAAGAAAGATCCCAAATATTGTGAAAAAGGTATACTGGGCTGGTACTTGCTTCTTGGGTACAAAAGGCATAAGGGCCAGGATAGATATCATCCTTAAGGTGATATTTTGTCATGTTCATATAGACAGGCTTGCATCATAGTCTCTATTCAGTCTTGCAGGTTTTGTAGGGAAAATTTCAGGACTGCAACGTAACTGATAGAAGAGAAATAGGGTTTATCAACAAGGCCCGATGAAAATCAAAAACAAACACAGAAGAATTCACTTGTGACACTTGTATGAGAGACGATACATGGTTTTCATTTTGCCTCTTTGTCTTTTGCCTCCTGGAAACTTTAACAGAACTTTGAAGCTGCTGTAACTTCTTTAATTTTAGTATCATATTTTATCTTTTGTTAAAGTATTTATGCTAATTTAATTAAGCATAGAAAAGACAGGCAATGATAAACATGAACCTGTTTCAAGTGGGTCTTGTGTGTGGATTTTCCCCAAAATGTTCATCATTAATAATTGCTCTTAGTTATTCTTCTGGTAATAGTACCCTTAAGTCAGATGAGCTATTGTGGCAAATGGCAAACATTCAGCTTAATTTCATCTTCCTGGATGAAATTCTTTTAAATTTGACTAACTGAAGAATCACTCTAAAGATTTTAATCATCCCCAGAATCTACACATTAGCCAAATGGCTCCATATAACTTTAATGGCAATATTAGAAAATGTGCTCCCAGGACTATGCAATGACCTACATCTGACTGTTCCCTCAGATGTAATTTTTTTTAAGCTTGGGGGTATTTTTCATTTAAAAAAAACAAAACACACAAAAACAAGCAAAAAAGAGAAACAAACAAAAAACCCAACAGGAAAAAAAAATAAAAAAAATAAAAGGCATGGGACTACAGATGGATTATTTTCAGGGTTGTTTTCCTTTTTTTTGTGCAAATCTACAGATCCACAAGTCTCTCTCATTAAACAAACAGAATTAATACATATGTACAGAAAGGGCACAGAATGAGTTAAGGGAAGGTTTTACATAATTTCTCCAGATATCAAAACATTTAATTCAGCTGCAATGAAACATTGTTAAACCTCAGGTCATTTGAATGTTGAAGGAAAATATTCCCTTTAGAAATTTCACAGCTATTAGCTTTGAGTTACCAGTGATAAATGTTTCTGGAGCTGTAAAACTTCTTCAGACCCAAGAGCACATTTTAGCCTAGTTTATTGTGGTCATTTCTGTCTCCTTGAAGGGGGATGATCATTCCTGATTAGCTGGGCTAATGTAGTGCTGTGTAATGGCTACATACACCAGTGCCTGCTTTGCTCAGATCTGAATTTGAAAAGCACTGTTCTTTCATAATGCTGGAACTTGAATGGATATAAAACTTCAGAAACTAAACCTTGATGAAAATAGGCTTTCAAAAGCGAATACAAGCTGTCTTCCTTTAGCATTCAACATGTTCATGATATATATGAACAGTTTGTGGATGGGTACATGTCTTCCTTCTTGACTGCACAATGTAAATTATTTTTGTGTTATGGGTTAGGTTTACACAATAGATTAATTCCTTTACACATTGTCATGGATATTATTAAGTGGCTGGAAAAAGTTTCTAATTCCCTTGCACTTTGTCGTAGTCATTATTAACTGTCTAGAGAAAGGTCTTTTTCATCTTATCAATATAGTCTGGTTGGGGCACGAGATTAATATATTTCCCTTGATATTTTATTAGGATATTTATGTTCTCAGGACTCACAGGTCTGCTCTAACATACTTCATCTGCCCCACCTCCCACGTCCTCACTCTACATGGCTATTTAGACAATTTTCAGTCTTAGATGTTTTCTCCACTACAGCCTTTAGCAAACCACTTCCCAACCTTTTAGGTAAAAATCACATCCAGTTCTTCTCCTCACAAGCATGTCAACACTCTTCCTTTGCAAAACTTAAGTCCTGGGAGCCCTTTATTCCCGTGTTTTTCAAGTGAATATACTGAGTGATGAAATGGCTGCTCTGCCATACCTTACCTAGTTTCTAACTCCCAATGGTTTTTCTTATAACTCATCTACCATCTCTGTTGTTGCACTGGAGTAATGGGATATCCAGGTCTCTTCCTTAGCACTCCAATTCATAATGAAAAACACAATAGTAATAGAAAAGGAAGCTTTCCGCCTGTAATCGATTTCCATGACAATACTTACATGATCAAAACACGGATGAGGTGCACGCTTACCTGAAGATTATGGAAATGAGCACAGATCACCAAGTGCCACTGCTGACAGCTCTGCTTCCCTTGAGATAAACTAATATCTTAGGGGAAGATAAGCTCTCCATAAAAAGTAGCTGGTGTTTTCCGGTCCATGTAGGCATACATTACATGGACACTGACAGTAGGCAGATGCTAGGTGCTTTTTCCTTGTTTTCAGTGGAAAGGCAAATTTAGGCAGGTTCTCTGATCTATTTATTATTATCTTGCTGTTGTTAAATGACAGCAGCATCATGGCTGTTGGTGCGGCCTTACTCAGATGAAGAATAAATGAACATGAAGAAACTATTGCAACTCTCACATGGCAAACAGAAGGAGCTATTAAACTGGAAAAGTTTAATTCATTATTCAGTAGCAAGTGGTGGAATCACAGAGCTAGCAGATGTAAAAGATTCATTATATGAGATCCCCAGCTCTTGGATATACACTCTCAAATCCCATTAAAAATATTAGTATGCAAAAATGGTGATGAAAATCTAAACAAAACTGCAGTCAAAATAAACTTGATTTGGGATTATACCTTTCCAAAGAGATTTTATTTGTTTGTTAGTTTTAGTAGTACTTAAATACTTTAAGTATTTATTAATTAAAAATAATTAAATTTATTAATTAAAATAATTAAAATATTTATTAAGATATTTAATTAATATAAAATAAATACTTTATAAATGAGAACATATTTTTTCCACAACAATAAAACAGAAAAAAAAGCCTAAAACAAAATATAGTTTTCTAGAGT